>NC_134831.1:177415086-177628932 GCF_004210375.1 Tachypleus tridentatus
CTTCTGTTTACAACGTATGTGACAACTGTAACAGACTTCTGTTCTACAACTTCTGTGACAACTGTAACAGACTTCTCTGAGAACTGTAACAGACTTCTGTTCTACAATGTATGTGACAACTGTAGCAAAGACTTCTGTTTACAACGTATGTGACAACTGTAACAGACTTCTGTTCTACAACTTTTGTGACAAGTGTAGCAAGGTCTTCTGTTCTACAACTTCTGTGACAACTGTAACAGACTTCTCTGAGAACTGTAACAGACTTCTGTTCTACAACTTCTGTAACAACTGTAGCAAAGTCTTCTGTTCTACAACTTCTGTGACAACTATAACAAAGACTTCTGATCTACAACTTCTGTGACAACTGTAATAAACACATGAGTATGGTTTCATACAAATATTTTTTTAGGATTTTCGTGCCAAGCTACAAAGAGCCGTATTCACATAGCTGTCCCTAATTTTAAACTGATATACCATAGAGAGAAGCGAACTGTTTAATATCATCCACCGCCAACTATTACGCTTGTGACGGACTTACTAATATATATTTGTTTTAATATCGATGTTCCTTAAAGTTAAATTATTATTTAAAAATGATGTACATATCCTCTACTGTTATATCTGTATTGCGAAATCCTCCCTTTCTAAAATTGTAGAATACATTCGAATATAAAAATCAATATATGTGTATGTGTAAACATTGGTGTATCGTCTATATTATTGGCTAGGCTCAGCTTACTAGAAACCGTCCTCACAGCTATTAATAAAACCAACATCACGCGCAAACTGTATATATTATTAGCTTGCTTTAGTTGGGGTGCTAGAAACCTTAGTAGGTATAACTGTAATTTATATAAAGCTTAATAATCGGGAACTTGAAATATTTGACCAGTAACGTTTATAGATTTGACCTCAACTGATTAATACCGAACATTAGTATTTTTACAAAACGTTATATCACTTGACTGGCTGATCACAGAGCTAGCACGTTCCCCGGAAAGTGAATTTTCTTTACATCAGTTCAAGATTAATTCGCATATCGTGAACCAGCGATATGATGCACTAAAATATATTTGTATTAAAAACAAAGAAACAATGTTGGCAAGTATCATAAATACGACAGATATCCGCATTACAATTACAATTTAATGTACTTTTAGTCTATCTTAAATTGTAATACTTAACATGTCTGACCGAGTAGCAGGTTGTGATAGTCAATGAGACAGTGCACACACGTTCCCAGAGTGCAAGGCCAGTTTTTGTCAACGGGACACGAACTTTGAATCCTCTGATTACTAATTCAAGCATGCTAACCACCAGATCAAGTTATTTTATATTTTACATCTAGCATAGGTTCAAAATAGAATTATTGTTGTTACAACAGGATGGTGAAATGTCTCTAGATGTGTTTGGGTCACCTGTAATATAACTTTTTTTGCAGTAACTAAGACTTCTATGTAGTGTAGGATACTATTTATCTATTTTAATTTCCCTCTACTATATTGGTTATACTTTCATTTTGAAGATGACTCGACAGTATTAGATTAATATATGAATTTAGAACTAACCTCAATTTCCTAAACAGGTTGATATAATTGGGATTACGGCCGAAAGGTTCTAAACCTGTTCAGGCACCCAAATGTTGAAACAATATATTCTAATTTTAACAAATAAAACCATAAATTAAGTATGTTCATTTATATCCATATTACGTATTATTAAGTACATAAATTGCTCTTATTCTAAATAGTATTAATTTTTTGTCACTCATTGCTGGGCACTTTTTTTTCACACACAATAAACGAAGAACCTTGTCATAAAATCGTTAAATCGGTATTTATGTTGATTTGTTCGTAGGGACGAGCTTAGTAACACTACCATAGACCCGTGACGTCACTTCCTGTACACGCTTAATCCTTTCATTAATTACCTTATTAATTCATCTTTAACTGCCAATTAGAAACACCGTAACAACATTATTAGGAACAAATATCTAAATCCCAATCATTTCTTTCCATTTCAGTGATTTTTGGTTTAACATCTTCCCGACTGTTTTTTTTTTTCCCCAACTATTAATTAGGCTTACATTCCACCCGATATAACAGTGAACTTTAATGATTAACTTACTCAACAATGATGAACAACAGTAAATATTAATGGTTCATTTAGTCAACATGAATGAACAACAGTGAACATTAATTATTCATTTAGTCCACATGAATGAACAACAGTGAGCATTAATGATTCATTCAGCCAACATGAATGAACAACAGTGAACATTAATGATTCATTCAGTCAACATGAATGAACAACAATGAACATTAATTATTCATTTAGTCAAATGAATGAACAACAATAAACATTAATTATTCATTTAGTCAACATAGATGAACAACAGTGAACATTAATGATTCATTTAGTCAACATTAATGAACAACAGTGAACATTAATTATTAAAGTAGTCAACATGGCTGAACAACAGTGAACATTAATTATTAAAGTAGTCAACATGGATGAACAACAGTGAACATTAATTATTAAAGTAGTCAACATGGATGAACAACAGTGAACATTAGTGATGTCGAGAAAACCCACTTGTAGAGAAAAATATATATGTAAAAACGTCTCGTTTGGGTTGAGAAAACAACGTTTCGACTTTCTTCGGTCATCGTCAGGTAAAACGAGCCCTTTTTGCATATATATTTTTAACAGTAAACATTAATGATTCATTTAGTCAACATGGATGAACAACAGTGAACATTAATGACAAAGCTAGTCATCATGATGTAGCTATCAATACAGTGTTCCCAACAGACTGATATAAACCTCTAGAGCTCGTTCCAATCTATGGTACTATTAACTATTCCATTAAAACCTCAGTGAGATAATAATCCAATAATTAAGTATGAAATATTTCCTTATAGTTTAGCTTGACGTAAGTTATGAGGTTCATTTATTTATTTGTTCAGTTAAGGAAACAGTGAGGTTGATTTTACTTTCGTTTTTATTTCATGTCGTCGACATAAAATGATAAAAGCGGAACATCTGAAAGCAGACGATAACTAGGTAGCGATCACTAGTATTAACTGAGTACTCGAGGCTTGAAAGTTAGTAAGAAATAGATCTCTGTGACTAAATGAAAATCCCTCGTTGTACTGTACGATTCTTCCAGAGATTAATCAGTATAGTAGATTCCCTTTCCGTCTATTCATTTAGCTTGCGACACACCTTTTTTATTTCCTTCCACGAGTCTATCTGTACTGAGAACCATTAAAACGAACTCCTTATGTTTTCCTTTTAACAACTTAACCCTTAACGTAATTTCAAATTATAAGAACATTACGCTATTACTCTATTTACACCATTTGTTTGTTTTGTTTCTCTCGAATTTCTGGCGCCTCTTTCTTTCCCTAGCGGTACCAAACTTAACTACTTTAGGAATGAAAAATCGTTTATTAAAACGCATTCGTTTGTTTGCTTTTCTGATATTTTTATTCGAAGTCTATAGTTAAATTATTGCGTGATTACACACACGAACATAGAGTATTAACTAACAATGATTTTAACTCATTCGAAAGTAATGCTTTTACATTTAATTGGAATTTTTCACCATTTATTTCCAAATCTTCAAATCAATCCCAGTAAGTTTGATCAAACAGAGCTTGCCAAAATTGTTAAGTTTTTAATTAACTATAACGTTACAGTTAAACAAAATGTTGTAGTTTTGTCCACCAATTTTATTGATATTCTGTAAGAAATTACGAAAACAATTGACTTCCAATTACACGGTGGTTTATCAGCAAACTTCCAACACTAAAATCCGGGTTTTCATATATGTGTTGGGCAGAGCACCCATATAAAAATAACAACAGTAATGAAACAAGTTCCAACAGCTCCGAGGTTTCATGTGGCCAGGTGGTTAGGCGCTCACCTCGCAATCTACAAGTTATGGTGTCGAATCCCGTCTCGCCAAACGTTTTCGCCTTTTCAGCCGTGGAGGCGTTATAAAGCGACGGCCAATCCCACTATTCGTTGATAAAAGAGTAGCTCAAGAGTTGGCGGTGGATGGTGATGACTAGCTGCCTTTCCTCTAGTCTTACACTGTTAAATTAAGTATAACTAGCGCAGACAGCCCTCGTGTCGCTTTGCACGAAATTCAAAACAAACCAAACCTACTTTTCGTAGGTAAAAGCGTAGCCCAAGAGTTGGCGGCTGGTGGTAGTAACCAGCTGCCTTCTCTCTTTCACTGCTGTTTTAGGGGCGTCTAGTGCAGATACCCTCGAAATTCAAAGTAAACTCAACGTTTGCAATAATTTAAGTGAACCTGAAAGAAACCGAAACCTATTAAACTTGATATAGCTTGAAAGTTTATTTCTGTAACGTATTATTCTACGAACAAAAATAATTCCTTGTGATTATCAGTACGACTTTACAATCGACTTTGTGTTATGAGTTTGTAGGGATGTTATTAGTACTTTTGTAGTGGTGTTATAAGTAATTTCGAAGGGGTGTTATGCCTAGTTTTGTAGGAGTGTTATAAGTACGTTTTATAGGGGTGTTATGAATCCGTTTTGTAGGGGTGTTATGAATGGGTTTTGAAGGGGTGTTATGAGTAGTTTTGTTGGGGTGTTATAAGTACGTTTGGTAGGGCTGTTATGAGTAATTTTGTTGGGGTGTTATGAGTAGTCTTAAAGAAGTGTTATGAGTAGTTTTGAAGAGGTGTTATGAGCACATTTTGTAGGGGTGTTATGACAAGTTTTGAAGAAGTGTTATGAGTAGTTTTGAAGAGGAGTTATGAGCACATTTTGTTGGGGTGTTATGAGTAGTTTTGAAGAAGTGTTATGAGTAGTTTTGAAGAAGTGTTATGAGTAGTTTTGAAGAGGTGTTATGAGTACAATTTACAAGAGTGTTATGAATACGTTTTCAAGGTCCAATGAGATTTGAAAATGCTGTTGGTCATGTCAGAACTGTCAATCGGAGGGTGGGCAACCAATCATTTTCACCAACTGTCTTTGTGGCTACACTTAACAAAATGATGATTGTGACTATCACACTTTTAAAGCTTCAAATCTGAAAAAGTGTATCGTGTTTAGTTACATATGTTAGTTCGACGATCAGAATGGGTCCAACTTGACAGTGCACGTTAACGTCATTTACTCATTTATATTTCATAATGTATAGTTTTCTCAGCCAGTGTTATACTTTAATTTAACAGGAGAGAACTTCTAAATTATTTTACTTAGTATTACACTCTTAAAATAAAAACACAAAAATACGGTGATACTTGTATCATTTTATTGTTGCTTTTAAGAACAATTGAACTGTTATTTTTATTAATATCCGGAAATGTTGTGATATTTAAGGACTATAACTCATATGTTCTGTCTACTTTGAGGATATGGTAGTGGATTTTTAAATATTTTGAAAGTAATAATTAGTTCAGGGGTTAACATTAAAAGTTTCTTCTACCAACTGTCTCAGTATCACAAGTTAGGCCTTTACTAGCGTTTCGGATCGAAGATTCGACGATTACCATGAACTCACTCCACACTTTTAGCTGTGGATAAGTTATAGAAGTGACAGTCGACTACACTGTTCTTTTAAGAGTGTCCGTCACAAGACAGAGGACACTGCCAACTGGTTAAATCACGGTTCGCTCTGGTTGCCGTGTTTCAAAAGCACGGATATCTAAATTATCCATTTCTTTCACTGTGTATATTGTTCTTGTGAAAACCCTAACTGCTTGCACGATACGACGACAGAAACTAATAGTGACATAAGAAACGCGACGCTCTAGAAATAAGGGCCTAATTCAACTGCAACTGTCTTACTCAGCAAAATCTTCTGTTTAAAAGAGAACTCTGTTTCAGAAACTCTATCTTTCACTGGCTTAGCCGTACTCACAGCTTTTAAATTGAGGGCCATAGGAAAGTGTGAGAAGTGTAACAGTAGCAGTCATAACATTAAAAAAAGGGTTCTAAAATGGGAGCCGTAACAGTTGTAGTTACAGCTTTTAACCCAAGAGGTTCTCAAACTGTTGGCCTCCAGAAAGTGTCAGAAAACCATAATTGTCGGAGTGAGCTTCTGAAAAGCATTGGTAGCCGCGTAACACACGATAATCTAGATGTAAGGTTGATGCAAAGCAAAAGTTGAAAAGTTCTGACACCAAATAACAAACAATACAACATCGGATTATCAGTGTTTCGGTTCGAATGTGTAAAATATAAATTGCTTAGGATTTGGGTCATTTTGATCAATCAAACAAAAGGCGTGATATTTCTCACCCCGCTGCTACGAAGAATACGAGTGTGGGCTACACCAGACTTTGATTTATACCAGTTCACTAGGAACTCTGAGTCTCGAGATATTTTATATATAAGAAGTAAAATCAATGAGTGTCTCCTTTATCGGCGTTTCTCGGTTTGAAGGCATGTTAAACCTAACTGCATACTTTTGTTTATTTAGTTAGAAAACGAAGTAAAATGTACAAGTATTCCTTCCTATTTAAAGTTTGGGTAATTAAGACAAACACTGACTTCCAAGTACGTTATAAGTGTTCAGATATGAATGTCTGGTTCGAGTCCCTTACCGCAAAAATTGGTTCCATGTTTTGAGGTTGGTGAAATGCTCTAAGAGTGACAGCCAGATGTACTATTCAATCAGTTGACATGCGTAATGTAGAATGTAGCTACAATTTATTTTGGTGAAATGCTCTAAGAGTGACAGCCAGATGTACTATTCAATCAGTTGACATGCGTAATGTAGAATGTAGCTACAATTTATTTTGCCTTTGAGCTCGAAATATGGGGCAAATACACCTTGAGAAATTTCACGTTAACGGTCTAAAAAACAAGACTTTTATTTTAAATTATTCCAAGCCTGTCGCAGTTTATTGTTTATACTACCAACATTTCTACTAACATAAACTGATTTCAAGATTCAACTTTCTGATTGAACATTTTCATATGAGAAATCCATATGGTTGAAGACAGTTGTATATAAATCTGGTTTCTGATTTTGTTTTTATCTGTTTAGGATTATGTATTTCGGTTTGTAGTGCTCTTTTCATTTGATATATTATACTGGGTCAGACTAGTTTAAAAGTCTAAGTTTTATGTAAACTGGTTCTAAATGGCACGCTCTTCTAGTTTCAAACGGTTTCGCATAATAAATCCTCTATTCTTGTCCAATTTCAAAATATATGAATTATTCTTTACATTTGTTTCAGAGGATGAACCTTTTATATTTATCCTCGTTTTAGATAATAATGTATAACAATGACTCGTACAATTTTTCGGTGTTTTTTTTTCGTTCTGTTTTCCTTTTCTTTGTGACGAAAATACTACAACAGACGTTTCTCTTACATTCATGTATACTATCATTAACACAATAACGAATTTTCAAAGCATTTCATCCAAAAAATAAACTATAATATTGCATTCCATACGCTTCGATGACGTTCATTTGAACATTATATACTTCTAAGGATTTCTTTACGGAAAAAAATTGAGCTTGATCTCGCTAAGCAACTTGAGCTCAGGACAAATCTACATATATTTTTTTGCTCGTCATATTACCTAACAAACAATAACTTTATAACCACGCTCGCCTAATGACCTGCAAAAAGACCAAAACATCACCATGGAGAATAAACTTTCCCTCTTGCATTTCAAATAATAAGGTAAAACCTTAACATTGCGAAACTAATAATTGAATTCAAAGGCTAACAAACACGAGACGCTATAGGAAAAAATTATTTCTACATATTCGTTGAAATTTAAGACTTCCTTATTCGATATACAAATCATTTAGAAAAAACAGAAATTAAATGTAACATATTTTATGGTGAAAACTTCTCACGAGACATTCCTTAGTCATTCAAAACATGATATAAATTACAAATAAATTAAACTTCTATTTAACACATCATGTTGTAAGGACTTTTATTCAGGTAAAGCAATCTAGCAAATCAACACACAGTATTAACTAACAACAATGTACTAGAACACAAAGTATTATCTAACTACAATGTACTGGATGAACACAGTATGAACTAACAACAATATACCAAATAAACACACTGTATGAACTAACAACAATGTACTAGATTACCACACAGTATGAATTAACAACAATGTACAAGATAACCACACAGTATGAACTAACAACAATATACTAAATAAACACACTTTATGAACTAACAACAATGTACTAGATAAACACACAGTATTAACTAACAACAACGTACTGGGTGAACACACAGAATGAACTAACAACAATGTACTAGATAAATCCACAGTATTAATTAACAACAATGTATAAGATGAACACACAGTATAAACTAACAAACATTTACTAGAGAAACACACAGTATTAACTGACAACAATTAACTTGATTAACAAACAGTATGAACTAAAACCATGTACAACATAAACACACAGTATAAAGTAGCAACAATGTACTGGATGAACGAGCGATATGAACTCACAAGAATAAAATAGATTAACAAACAATAAGAATTAACAAAAATGTACTAGATAAACTCACCGTATTAACTGACAATAATGTACTAGATAAACACACAGAATGAACTAACAACAATATTCCAGATGAACACACGCTATGAACTAACAAAATTGTACTAGATGAACACTCAGTATGAACTAAAAACAATGTACTAGATAAAAATACAGTATAAACTAACAACAATGTACTAGATAAAAATACAGTATAAACTAACCACAATGTACTAGATAAAAATACAGTATAAACTAACAACAATGTCTTACATGAACACACAGAATGAACTAACAAAAATTTACTAGATAAATACACAATATGAGCTAACAACAATGTACCAAATAAATACACAAAATGAAATAACAACAATGTATTAGATGAACACACAGTATTAACTGACAACAATGTACTAGATGAACACAGTATTAACTATCAACAAAGTACGGGATGAATACACAGTATCAACTAACAACAATGTACTAGATGAACACAGTGTTAACTATCAACAAAGTACGAGATGAATACACAGTATCAATTAACAACAATGTACTAGATAAACACATACTATGAAATAACAACAATGTATTAGATAAATATACTGTATGAACTAAGAACAATTTACTAAATTAACACACAGTATTATCTAGCAACAATGTACTAGATGAACACACAGTATGAACTAACAACAAAGTACTAGATGAACACACAGTATAAACTAACACAAATATACTAGATAAACACACAGTATAAACTTACAACAATTTGCTAGAGAAACAAACAGTAATAATTAACAACAATGTACTAGATGAACTAACAGTATAAACAAACAACAATTTAATAAATAAACATACAGTATTACTTCACAACAATAAACTAGATTAACTCACAGTATGAACTAACAACAATGTACTAGATGAACTAACAGTATATACAAACAACAATTTAATAAATAAACATACATTATTACTTAACAACAATAAACTGGATGAACGAACAGTATGACCTATCAACAAATACGAGATTAATACACAGTTATAACTAACAACAATGTATTAGATGAACACACCGTACGAAGTAACAACAAAATACAAGATAAACACACACTATGAACTAACAGGAATGTACTAGATAAATATACTGGAAACACTAAGGACAATTTACTAAATGAACACACATTATGAACTAACAACAATGTACTAGTTAAACACACATTATTAACTAGCAACAAAATACTGGATGAACAAACAGTATGAACTAACAACAATGTACTAGATTAACACACAGTATGAACTAACAAATATGCGCTAAATAAACACACAATATTAACTAACAACAATGTGCTAGATGAACTCACATTAAGGACTAACAACAATGTTTCAGGTGAACACACACTGTGAACTAACAACATTGTACTAGATGAACACACAGTATGAACTAACAAGAATCTACCAGATGAACACACAGTATAAACTAACAACAATGTACTCGATGAACACACAGTATGAACTAACAAGAATCTACCAGATGAACACACAGTATAAACTAACAACAATGTACTAGATAAACACACAGTATGAACTAACAACAATGAACCAAATGAACACGCAGTATGAACTAATAACAATGTGCTAGTGAACACACAGTATGAACTAACAACATTGTATTAGGTTAACTCACAGTATGAACTAACAACAACGTAAAGATGAACACACAGTATGAACTAACAACATTGAACTAGATGACCAAACAGTATGAACTAACAATAATGTACCAGATGAAATTACAATATAAACTAACACCAATGTACTAGATGAACACACAGTATGAACAAACAACAATGAACTGGATGAACACACAGTATGAACTAACAACACATAACTAGATGAACAAACAGTATGAACTAACAACATTGTACCAGATGAAATTACAATATAAACTAACACCAATGTACTAGATGAACACACAGTATGAACTAACAACAATGTACTGGATGAACACACAGTATGAACTAACAACATTGAACTAGGTGAACAAACAGTATGAACTAACAACAATGTACTAGATGAACACCCATTATAATCTAACAACAATGTACCAGGTAAACACGCAATACCAACTAACAACAATGTACTAGATGAACACACAGTATGAACTATCAACAATGTACTAGATGAACACTTATTATAAACTAACAACAATGTACCAGGTGAACACATAGAATCAACTAACAACAATCTACTAGATGAACACACAGTATAAACGAACAACAAAAAACTAGATAAACTCACAGTATAAACTAACAGAAATGTATCAGATAAACACACAGTATAAACTAACAACAAGTTACAAGATAAACACACAATATTAGCTGACAACAATGTACGAAATGAACACACCGTGATAACTAACAACATTGTACTAGATGAACACACAGTAAGAACTAACAAAATTGTACTAGATGAACACACAGTATGAACTAACAACAATGTACTAGATGAACACACAGAATGAACTAACAACATTGTACTACATGAACACACAGTATGAACTAACAAGAATCTACTACATGAACACACAGTAAGAACTAGCAATAATGGACTGGATGAACACACAGTATTAACTAACTACAATGTACCTTATGAACACACAATATTAACTAACTACAATGTACCTGATGAACACACGGTATTAACTTACTACAATGTGCCTGATGAACACACAATATTAACTAACTACAATGTACCTGATGAACACACGGTATTAACTTACTACAATGTGCCTGATGAACACACAGTATTAACTAACTGCAATGTAGCTGATGAACACACGGTATTAACTAACTACAATGTACCTGATGAACACACAATATTAACTAACTACAATGTATCTGATGAACACACAGTATTAACTAACTACAATGTACCTAATGAACACACAGTATTAACTAACTACAATGTACTAGATGAACACACAGTATTAACTAACTACAATGTACGAGATAGACACACAGTATTAACTAACTACAATGTACCTGATGAACAGACAATATTAACTAACTACAATGTACTAGATGAACACACAATATTAACTAACTACAATGTACCTGATGAACACACAATATTAACTAACTACAATGTACCTGATGAACACACAATATTAACTAACTACAATGTACTAGATGAACACACAGTATTAACTAACTAAAATGTACCTGATGAACACACAATATTAACTAACTACAATATTCCTGATGAACACACAGTATTAACTAACTGCAATGTAGCTGATGAACACACGGTATTAACTAACTACAATGTACCTGATGAACACACAATATTAACTAACTACAATGTATCTGATGAACACACAGTATTAACTAACTACAATGTACCTGATGAACACACAGTATTAACTAACTACAATGTACGAGATAGACACACAGTATTAACTAACTACAATGTACCTAATGAACACACAGTATTAACTAACTACAATGTACTAGATGAACACACAGTATTAACTAACTACAATGTACGAGATAGACACACGGTATTAACTAACTACAATGTACCTGATGAACACACAATATTAACTAACTACAATGTATCTGATGAACACACAGTATTAACTAACTACAATGTACCTGATGAACACACAATATTAACTAACTACAATATTCCTGATGAACACACAGTATTAACTGACTACAATGTACGAGATAGACACACAGTATTAACTAACTACAATGTACCTAATGAACACACAGTACTAACTAACTACAATGTACCTGATGAACACATGTTTTCCATGTTCATTTTGTCATTTTTTGTGTTTTGGTTTTAATTATTTCATGAAATCTTAATTTTCTGGATGTTTATGGTGATATGTGAGTAGAAACAGTTGAGATTGAAAGGCACCTTGAAGTTGCTGTATTATCTTTCTGTTGATACATTACTTCTTAGTTGATATATTCAATTTTATTGGGGGGGGGGTTTCTATGATACATATAAGATACGTATTTTTTTATCCGGGATAACAGAGTTTTCACAGTCGTTGAATTGTATCATTTTGAATGCAAGACAAATGCTTGTCTTATAAGCCGTTTTCTTCCTACGCTTTCAAATTCTCTGCTGTCTTTATGTGTTACACCATGTACGTTTTTACAAGGTTTGTTCTGTTTATATTATTAATCACTCATGTCGATTTCATGTAGTTTAATCACGTGAACATGTTTCATGTCCGCTTAATAATATTGAAAACCTTTTTTTGTTTGTATAGCGATGTCACGTTCGGCTATTTGCGGTGAATCGAACCCCGGTTTCCACCGTACTGAACCCGCAAATTTATCACTATTCACTAGGGAAACTATTAACCTTCAAGAGAAAACTGAACAGCTAATTTTCTGTGCGTGTTTTTTTTTATTGTCTCTCATTTGTGAATGAAATACAACCACAAACGCCAGCTTGTTTTCTCTGTTTACCCTTGTTCAAGGTTGCCGTTGAACTGTAGAATTCCACTAAGCTGTTTTAGCTCAGTGACAAGTTGTGAATCAGATGACAAATTGGAACTCATTTAGGCTTAGCTGACAATTCGTTTGGGTATTTCTGCTGAATGATTGGAGACTTTATCTCCGAAGATAAAACATTAAATTCAATGCCTGATGGCTTTAAGCCTTATCTATAATTGTCCAGTATTAATGTTTAGTGTTTCGAGATACATTAATGTCGAGCATTACATTTCCCAAGGATAATAGTTGGCAATTTCATTATGAAACGAGCACATCTCTTTCACGAAGGATTTACAGCCTTATATACAGTCAAATTTTGCATGACCACCGAATTTATATACGGTTGTTTTCCGACACCAATTAATGTGAAATTCTCTGACAAGTTATAATAATCACATAAACATCAAATATATTAACGTTTATCACTTTTATTGTCATCAGATTTGTTTTTAACTAGTATTTCTTTCTTTTTTGTCGAAATGAGGCTGTCTGTCTGCTTGAATTATCTCGTGTATATTTTTTAAAAACTTGAACGATGAAAAAAGTCGAGGAACTTGTAACCATCGATACCTAAACTTGGGGAGGTCCACCTGGTCAGTAACTGACCAACACTGACAGCCAGCCGTGTTACTGTAACATTTTCTTTGGCCTTTGTTGAGGAGAAAAGCAAAACCTTCTATCAGTAATGTCACAAATGTCAAGATTTGTGATACATCAGGTCATCCCATAAGTAATGTTCGAAAATTTAATACAGACAGTGTTTTATCATTTCCATCTTTGTAGAAGGCTTTAATGACTAAAATATGTAGTAGGACGTGCATATAAATGTTCAGACGAATAAAATAAACTAACCAAACTCCACTTTTTCAGGTTGTTAATCAAATAAACCTTATGAAGATGGATGTGTCTGAGGAGCACATTGGACATATAATGTTTTATGAGTTTAAAAAATGCAATAGTGCAGCAGAAACTACACGAAACATTCAAGGTGTTCATGTTGAGGAGTTTCTGAATGAAAGAAAATGTTGAAGGTGGTTTCAGAAGTTCAGATCAGGTGACTACAGCTTAAGTGATGCGTCACGCTCAGGTTATCCTGTTGAGTTTAATGATGACTTGCTGCTGGCTGCGCCTAATGAAGATTGTGCTTAATTCAACCCATTCAACAGTTCATCGTCATCTGCAACACCTTGGAAAGGTATCGAAACTTAGAAAATGGGTGCCCCACATTTTACAAGAGCCAACCTTGGAGCAATAGTGGTCATTTGTACTTCTCTGCACTCTCGTGAATGTAACTCACCTTTCTTGGACATGTTAGTGACAGGAGATGAAAAATGAATATATTATAAAAATGTTAACGCCGCAGATAGTAGCTCAGTGCAGGTAAATTGGCTAAAGCACAGCTCAAAATGGACTTCCACTCTAGTGAAGTATTGTTGAGCGTTTGATGGGATATTGTTGGTGTGATCCACTTTGAGTTACTGCCACTCAATGTAACGATTACATCAGACATCCATTGTTAACAGTTAGAGCGTTTGAATGTTGCACTGAAAGGAAAGAAGCCTGCTTTGATCAGTCGTAAAGGTGTTATGTTACACCAGGATAATACACGACCCCATACAGCAAGGATCACATCTGCAAAAGATTGAACAACTGGGAAAAGCTTCCACATCCTCCTTATTCTCCAGACCTTGCCTCATCTGATTATTATCTATTCCGATGTTTGTAGAACTATCTTGATGTAAAAGAACTTGGAACACATGAAGATGTCAAAACTACCCTCTCTACATTCTTTTTCCAAACCCCAAGAATTTTATAACTTGAGTTATATACAACAGGGAAAGTGTAGCTTCTATTCTGATCTATATACTTGTTCTATAAAACAGAGTAAGTGTAGTTTCAAATGTTATATTTAAACTTCATCTATATAACAGAGTAAGTATATCTTCCATTCTGATCTTTAAACTTGATCTATAAAACGAAGTAAGTATAGCTTTAAATCTTATATTTAAACTTCATCTATGTAACAGAGTAGGTATAGCTTCTGATCTTATCGTTAAACTTGATCCGTATAAGAAAGTAAGTATAGCTTCTGATCTGATCTTTAAACCTCAACTATATAACAGAGAAAGTAGAGCTTCAAATCTGTTCTTTAAACTTGATCTATAAAACAGAGAAAGTATAGCTTCTGATTTACTTCTTAAATTTGGTCTGTATAACACAGAAAGTATAGATTCTAATATGATCTCTAAATTTGACCTGTGTAAAAGAGAAAGCATAGCTTTTGATCTGATCTTTAAACTTGATCTATATAACAGAGAAAGTCCAGCTCATAATCTAACCTTTAAACTTGATCTATATAACAGAGAGAATATAGCTTCTGATCTTTAAATATGGTCTGCATAACAGAGAAAGTATAGCTTGTAATATAATCTCTAAACTTGATCTCTATAAAAGAGAAAGCGTAGCTTCTGATCTGATCTTTAACTTGATCTGTATAATAGAGAAAGTATAGCTTCTAATCTGATTGTTAAACTTGGTCTGTATAACAGAGAAAGTATAGCTTCTAATCTGATAGTTAAACTTGGTCTGTATAACAGAGAAAGTATAGCTTCTAATCTTATCTTTAAACTTGACCTATATGACAAAGTATAGCTTCCATTTTGATCTTAAAACTTGAGCTATATAACAGAGAAAGTATAGCTTCTGATCTAATCTGTAAACCTGATCTCTATAACAGAGGAAGTATAGCTTTAAATCTGATCTTTAATCTTGATCTATATGACAGAGAAAGTAAAGCTTCTAATATGATCTCTAAACTTTACATCTATAAAAAAGAAAGCATAGCTTCTTACCTGATTTTTAAACTTGATTTACATAACAGAAAAAGCCCAGCTTCTGATCTGATCTTTAAACTTTGTCTATATACCACAGAAAGTACAGCTTCTGATCTGATCTATAAACTTGAACCACATAACAAAGAAAGTATAGCTTTTAATCTGATTTGTAAACATGATCTATATAACAGAGAGAGTAAAGCTTCTGATATTTAAACTTGGTCTGTATAACAGAGAAAGTATAGCTTCTGATCTTTAAAATTGATTTATATAACAGAGAAAGTAGAGCTTATAATATGATCTTTAAATTTGATCTATATAACAGAGTTAACATAGCTTCTGATATAATCTTTAAAGCTGATCTATGTAACAGAGAAGGTAAGTTTATTTAACTTATTTACCCCCCACGTGTTAGTGCCTTATTATTTTATCTTTATCTGTTTTTTCTTCTTTCCTTTACTTTGGAGAGCAGTCGCCTTCCCACAACTGTCTGTTGGCAGTGAAAGGTAATATATATGTGGGACGTTGTGGGCTTAAGCACCCACATCTCACTCTCCTAATTCCTATTTCTGTGTTTTCTTATAGGAAAGCCACATCGAGATATCTACTAAGTCCACTGAGGGTAATCGAGCCCCTGATTTTAGCAATGTAAATCCGCAGACATTTACAGATGTACCAATGGAAAACGACTCTCTATTTCTATTCCTTTAATTATTTTATTATTTAATTATTATTCATGTGAAGGAATAATAATCAGTGATGTCGAGAAAACCCACTTGTTATGAACCTGACGATGAACGAAGAAGGTTGAAACGTTGTTCGCTCCTTTACGTAAAAAAAAAAAAAAAAATCTCAATCCAAACGAGCCGTTTTTACATATATATTCATGTGAAATTGTCGAACGGAAGTTAAGACTGATAGATGATGTATCCCCACCGCAATGTGGGTCCTACTTCTTCAGTCACCTCCAAAACCTAGAATACATTTTATATCCCACATTACAATTTGTACCCTAAAGATGCTTCCGACTGGTGCAACGTTTTTTTTTTTTATTTTTGTTTGGACTTGTTTGTGTTTATATATATATATATATATTAATATTAATATTTCGGACTCCTCATCTGAACAACAACCATATTAAGAAGTTTTAGTTCAATATAGCCGTCGGTTGTGATGTTCTAATCTTAGCATTGTGACTTGAGATACGTATATCACTTCTTTGTTTTTCTGCAGGAGCTATGGTTACTTTTCATGAAAGTTTTATATCCAGCTTAAGTTCTGGAGTATGTTTTTGTGGTTGTTTAGCTCACCCACGTGCTACTAGAGAGCTTGAAAACCATGCTGCCTACTATCCTCCCACTCAAATATGGCCAACGTAGACATCTTGATTGGAATGTGATGGACGCCATCACTGAAAGCTATATTCACACCGGAAGATGTTTGGAATCGTTAAAGTTAAAGCGTTAACAGTTTAGTTAAACCTGACGACACTTTGGGACTGTTTGACTAATGTTGTAGATAATTATGTGTTGTTCAACAGATCGTTAGGAGGCGTTCGACTTGTAAGCTGAGGGTCGCATACTCTCCCTTTCAGCCGTGAGGGTGTTATTATGTGATGATCAATCTCACTATTCCTTGGTAAAAGAGTAGCCCAAGAGTTGGCGGTGGCTGGTGATAACTAGCTCTTGTCTTACAATCCTAAATTAGGGACGGCTAGCACAGACAGCCTTCGTGCACCTTTGCGAGAAATTTCACAAGCAAACAGACAAGTTCAACGTTAAAAACAAACAAACTTGTAACAAGTTCAGCTTACGGATATTAAAAATAACATGAAACGCTGTGAAACGGATTTTTACGTGCTAGCGGTGCTGAAGCAAGAGATAGTCTACAAATAACTTCAAAAAGTTAATTTCATGAAACAGCATGAAAGGTTTGTTTGTTTGTTTGTTTTGGAATTTCGCACAAAGCTACTCAAGGGCTATCTGTGCTAGCCGTCCCTAATTTAGCAGTGTAAGACTAGAGGGAAGGCAGCTAGTCATCACCACCCACCGCCAACTCTTGGGCTACTCTTTTACCAACGAATAGTGGGATTGACCGTCACATTATACACCCCCACGGCTGGGAGGGCGAGCATGTTTAGCGCGACGCGGGCGCGAACCCGCGACCCTCGGATTACGAGTCGCACGCCTTACCCGCTAGGCCATGCCGGGCCAGCATGAAAGGACTGAACTCGTTGTGAACACGAATAGAATTTTTCATAATATTTAAAAAAGAACAAGTTATATACGTGTGGTTTTAACTTAAAGTGTAAAATGCGACAATTAATTACATAATAATAGTGACACGTGTTTGTGAAAATCCGACAATTAATGAAGAACGTATCAAATTAATAAAGAAACCTTCTACCCAGTACGCGAAGTTATTTCTTTACCAACCATGTAGTGAACTCTATCGGCAGGTGTAATAAACGTCAGTACGAATTCGTTGAAAACCATCTTGAAATTTTCTCTTTTCAAAAGGCACGTGGCACTGAAGTCACGTGATTCAAACAGAAATTAAAAGTCAAAATAGTTGTCTGTAGGAAATGTTTGCATCAATTAAAATATTTAATTATTTATTTCATGTAATCTGTGAACAATAAAAAGATAAACGGCCGACATTAAAACACCTTCAAGAAACATACGATACAGACTAGGATTCATTTAAACACATATTCAGTTAAACAGCTCTAAAATCAATATATAAAAAATTTATAAAAATATGCGGAACAAAAAAAATACAATCCACAAGAGAGCTCAAAACTTCTTACATTTCGAGTGACATCTAGCTGTTACAAAAAACAAAACAAAACACAACGACAAAAAACACATCACACTTGAAGCCATTTGAAAACAAACGGATTTATTTGCTGAGGAAAGAAATAAGTAGAAAAATAAATGCATGTATAGTTTAAAGGAGAGGATCCATCACTTACACAATTTTTTTTCTTCTTATATGCTCACGTAGAGTCAAGGCACATCTCTAAAGAGATATATATAAAAAGGTTTAGATGTATTATATATGAAATGTAATCTATCATATTTCAAACTTAGTTATCTATCTTCTTAGCTAGCATAGGTCCTACTGGGATATCTAACGTAACAAGACTCTGTCCTGCTGGGATATCTGACGTAACAAGACTCTGTAATATTCTGGATAAAACATTTTTGTTCTATAGTTGTTTTTCCGTTATTGTTTTCTAATCACAGTCTTTCTTGGCTTACTTCTAACTGTATCTCTATCTACAGTAGTACAGTATAGTAAAATCGTTTCAACGTTCCGGAATGCTTTAACATGGCTAATTTGTATAACATTTTAAGATACTGTGGTAAAGATAACTTATTTTGGGTTAATTTGTACTTCACTTTGCCATTCGATCGACTTTCACATACAGACTTTTTTATTTGACATAAAAAATAGCTCGAGATCCGGAGATCGCCTGGTGGTGTGATAGAATATTATTTGTTTGTTGTGTTTGTTTTCGATATTCGTGCGGAACCATCATTGTAGACCAGAAGGAAGATAGCTAATCAATAACCTGTTTGTTTGTTTTGAATTTCGCGTAAAGCTACACGAGGGCTATCCGCGCTAGCTATCCATAATTTAGCAGTGTAACACTAGAGGAAAGGCAGCTAGTCATCATCACCCACTGCCAACTCTGGGGCACTCTTTTACCATCGAATAGTGTGATTTACCGTAATATTATAATTCTCGCAAGACTGAAAGAACGAAAATATTTGATGTGACGGGGATTCAAACCCGCGACCCTCAGATTACAAGTAGAATGCTCTAACTACCTGGCCATGCTGTTCCTATAATCAACAACTTATCGTAAGCTATTATAATTAAATGGTGGGACTTCACTGTTACTCTTATAACTCATCCACGGCCCCAACGTGCGGAGCGTAAATCATGGTACCTTGAATCTACAGTCTGTCAGTCAACCATTGAACCACATTCGGACAGAGAGAAGGCAACTGGACAACTTAATCTACCAAATACTTTTCCTGTAGTCGATAGTTCAAAATTATTTATTTAATGAACTGTAGTCTTAAAAATAAAAATCGCATCTATTTAATCTGTAATGAAGTATTCTGCATTATTATTATTATTGTTATCTGAACATTTACATACCTTCGAAAAGGGTGGGCTTGGCACCATCTAGTGACAAGAAACTGAAGTTAATTAATTAATAAACAATCACTTTTACTGATTTGTTTTATGAATTTCGCACAAAGCTACACGAGGGCTATCTGCGCTAGCCGTCCCTAATGTAGCAGTGAAAGATTAGAGGGAAGGCAGCTAAGTCATCACCATCCACCGCTAACTCTTGGGCTACTCATTTACCAATGAATAGTGGGATTGATCGCACATTATAACGCCCTCACGGCTGAAAGAGCGAGCATGTTTGGTGCGATGGGGATTTGAACTCGCGACCCTCAGATTACGAGTCGAGTGCCTTAACCACCGGGCCATGCCGGGCCAAGACCAGATGGAAAGCAGCTAGTCACCACCATCCACCGCCAATTCTTCGACTACTCTTTTACCAACGAATAGTAGGATTGACCGTTACACTATAACGTTTTTACGGCTGATAGGCCAAGCATGTTTGGTGTGACTGAGATTCGAATACACGACCTTCAGACTACGAGTCGAGCGTCTTAACTATGTAGTCATAACGGGCCTCTCCTCTATCGAATTAAAAACATTTACCCTTTATCGTTTGATCTACATAAGTTCTAAGTTCTCACAAAATTCAAAATAAACTGAGCTGTTTTCAATGTAGAGGTAAATAGCTAATAAAATTACAATTCACTAGCTTTAGGGGTGATCTGAAAATTCAAAGTATCTGGTCACCCCTTAAGTAATGTCCGATTTTAGGTACAGAAAAAGAGAAAAAATTTCAAACACTTTTAATGTTATTTGATCAATAATGTATGTTCCATTATTATTAACTACTTCCTGCCAACGATTCGCAAGCTTCTGAATGCCACTTTAAAATTTTTTGAGATTTGGAGAAAAAGAATGTGGAGAGGGTAGTTTTGACATCTTCATGTGTTCCAAGCTCTTTTCCATCAAGATAGTTCTACAAACTTCGGAATAGATAATAATCAGATGGGGCAAAGTCTGGAGAATAAGGAGGATGTGGAAGTTTTTCCCAGTCTAGCTCTTCAATCTTTGTAGATGTGATTTTTTCAGTATGGGGCCGTGCATTATCCTGGTGTAACACAACACTTTTACGACTGATCAAAGCAGGCATTTTTCTCTCAGTGCAACATTCAAGCGCTATACTTATTGACAATAAAAGTCTGATGTAATCGTTACATTAAGTGGCAGTAACTCAAAGTGAATCAGCCAGCAGCAAGTCATCATCAAACTCAACAGGATGATCCAAACGTGACCCCTCACTTAAGCTGTTGTCAGTTGAACTAAACTTCTGAAACCACCTTCAACATTTTTTTTCATTGAGAGACTCAGCACCATAAACACCTTGAATTTTTCGTGTAGTTTTTGCTGCATTATTGCCTGTTTTAAACTCATAAAGTATTATATGTCTAATGTGCTCCTCAGACACGTCCATCTTTATAAGGGTTTATTTGATTAATGACCTGAAAAAGTGGAGTTTGGTTAGTCTCTTTTATTTGTCTGAACATTTTTATACACGTCTTACTACATATTTTAGTTATTAAAGCCTTCTACAAAGACAGAAATGATGATGCACTTTCTGTATTAAATTTTCGGACATTACTTATGGGATGACCTGATGTATCACAAATATTGCCAAGTATCTCAGCTGGAGGGATATTACAGTGGTCAACGTCCACAGTAAGAGGAGACAATTGCTACCTCTAGTAACGGTTAATTCAAACCTTTCTTAAAAGTTTTCATAAACTACTAAACGTTGCGAAATTAAAATGCTCAAACTAAAACAAACATTCTTCGGGTGTGTAAAACAGATCCTCTGTAACCTTTCACCTGTTGTTTTCTTAAGTGAAAACGATTAATTCCGAAGGAGGATCTTGGGATTCGGTGTATTCAAATCTTATGTATAAGATATGTTATTATGTCCCCTGGTGACGAAGAGTAAAACTATTTTTATAATATACAGCAAAACTTGGTAAACATTATGTCACTCTCAATTTGTCTTAACAACACTTTGATACGTAGATTGGTTGGTTACTTTCTTATAGCAAAGCCACGTCGGGCTATCTACTGAGTCCATTGATACGTAGGTATTGACTAGGTATACACATCATAACGTTATAACACTGCCTTCATTTAAAAAGAAAACAACCTCTGTAATAGTAATAAAACAATTTCGACCTGAGGCTCCTCTACAGTCTCTGGATTTATAGCCTTAAAAATTGGGTTTAAATACCTTTGTTAAGCACAATACAAATAACCCATTGTGCACCTTTCGGATGCATTGAAACAAATGAACATGACAAGTTATAAACTAAATATCAGATAAAGACATTCCAAGTTTGATTGCCAAAAATGAAATCAGTACTAGATCCCAAAGATAAGAATTTGACCAGTTTTAAATTATCTTATATTATTACTAGCTGAAGTACCCGATAGTGCAGCCAATGAAAAGTCTCCATCACCAGATTTGGTTCATCTTTGTTTGACGGGACAACGAAGTTTGGCTGTCACTTTTATAGCACACCAACGGTTCTGAAGTTTGCAGCTCATTTTTGGGAGCAACGGGACGCAAACATAAAATTATCAGATGTTACTGTCCTGACACGCTAACCATTAAGCCACTCTTAGCCCTTTGCGTACGAAGTAAATTAATCAAATAATCAAAACGTTCCACGTGGAAATTATTTATTCCAATTTGTATTAATATTAATTTATGTTTTCAACCTTCCGGTAGATGTCACCCCAAACAAAATAGGCGAAAAAACAACATAAGAAATGGAAATAATTATCTTTTCATTATTATTGGTGTTGTTATTAATTGTTATTGTAATAATTTAGTTATTTATCTCACATTAAGCTATTTGAAGTGTTTTATTTTGATTTAAGATTCAACTTAAGATAACTAAACAAATTTATCCCCTCGTTCGCCAATAACCGGAAGAAACATGTGGTCACGCCCATCCGTGCTCTATGAGGAAATCTTTCAGAAGGGTGGAGGGTAGGAGAGATCGGAATTACGTTCACTCGTGGCTTTCTGGGTAGTAGGTCACGTTTGAACAGCTGTCTTCGTAGGCAGTTTAGCAAGAGCCGGAAAGCACGAGTCGAAATTTCACGACGTATCAGAGCTACCTAGCGTCATCTCAAGTAAGGTTTGGAATGGCAGTGTTATCAAACGAGAACTTCTAGAATGACGAGTCAGGAACAACCTAAGTTACCGTCTTATAACAGAGTAATGAAGTGGACTAAAAACCATGTAATTAAATGGTTGATCAGGGTAAGTATTTTGGAAGTTTCTGCTAGGGAAGACAAAAACTTCGTGTTTTGTTTTTTTAAGTGTATCATTCTTATTATAAATTGCTCTTGGATTTGTTCTATATTACTGTCTTAAACCTCTTCCAAAGTTACATGACGGCTATCTGCGCTAGCCGTCCCTAACTTAACAGCGAAAGAGAAGCTCGCTGCCAACACTTGGGCTTCTCTTTTATCAACGAATAGTGAGATTAGACAGTCACGTTACAATGACCCATGGTTGAAAGGACGAGCGTGTTTGATGGTATAGGAATTCGATCCCGTGACCCACAAGTTACGAGTCAAGCGCCATAACGACCTGGCTATGTGGGCTACACTCTTGAAGGTCTTACGGAATTAGTTATAAGTTTTGTTAAACGTTTTCTTTACTTCTATATAATTTCTAGCCTCACTTTGATTTTTAGATATCCTTTATTTGTAGTTACGTGGATCTCACGTAAACAGTATTTTTGTTGTTGGTTTTCAATTACGTCGATGAAACCAAACAAAAAGTATTAAGTTGTAGATTGTGAGAACTTTATGAGTGGTTCAATTTGCTCCTTTCTCAACTTATATAAGTATTCAGTTCGGTTCGTATCTTTCGAAGTAAAACTCATCACATGTTTAAAGTTCATGCTGCAACATTACATCATGCTCTCTTTGACGACCTTGACAATAACGTTACCATTCAGTTTCCATTGAAAAAGCGCCATCCTAAGGCTATCACGTACAAAGCATTCTACTCTCCCCTACAGCTTTCTATAGCCCATCTACTGAACAATAACGACAGCACAAAGTGTCTGTTTCAACAAACCGATCACACGTAAATCGATAGATGCGTTCAGCGACTTTACCAGTATGTCTTCGTATGGAATAGCATATATGCCCATTTCTTTCTCCAATTCCTCGATGTATGCGATGGTTTAACAAAGATGTATGATGCCTGAGTGTCTTTGTCGTGGAAGCAGAAGAATATGGATCACTTTGGGGTACCAGATCCACCCAGAAAGAGACTTGAAATAAATCTTATTCCAGCAGGGGTAAGCGAAGTGAGGCGTTTTGTAACAAATGGCTTGTGTCACTCTTACAGACGGAAATCCATCGTGAATGTGTTGTGTACCATTGCATGAGACACGTAGACACGTTTTATCACTGATCTTCGCGTCTGTAAATTCTCATTCTGGATGGATCTGGTACCCCAAAGTGATCCATATTCTTCTGCTTCCCAATTCCACTAAGTATAAGGGATATTAACGTCTTGAAATTCTAAATTCCCAATCTATACACATCTTTATAATCCGAGTTGTGGTATATTTTGTGTCAGAGAGGACTGTCACATAACCTTCATAGAATAATATCAAACTATAGTTCTGATATATTCCTTTCTATACACATTCACAATTAATTTAGTTTAGCGCGTTAGCCCTCTTTACACTACAAGTATATATATCCAATGTCTGCCTCAGAAACCTTCTTTACTCCACGAATAAAATTTAACAGAGCACTGCTTCTCTTATATTCCTTTCTGAATTAGAATAAAATTAACAAGACTCGTGTTATTTTACTTTATTTATATCGTGTTTATTTAACACACGGCAATCTTAGTGCATCTATATAAATATAACAGTACTGTCTGTTGCATGCCCATGTAACTAATTATCTATATAAATATAACAGTACTGTCTGTTGCATGCCCATGTAACTAATTATCTATATAAATATAACAGTACTGTCTGTTGCATGCCCATGTAACTACTTATCTATATAAATGTAACAGTACAGTCTGTTGTGTGTCCATGTAACAACTTATCTATGTAAATGTAACAATACTGTCTGTCGTATGTCCATGTAACTACTTATCTGTGTAAATGTAACAGTACAATCTGTTGTATTTGCATGTAACTACTTCGCAGGATGTGGATGGATCGTCACCAAAATTTATATGGTGTTTCATTAAGTCTATAATGATGGGATACATAAATATTTTCGTTTTGTGGGATTTCTTTTGGGGGGGGGGGTTGAGTTTTTATCACTACTTCATCACCTGTTGATGGACCTTAACCAAATTTCAAATTTGGTAAGAATGTTCATCTCGTTCCTGGGGAGATACAAATGTGCGGTTTTACATTTTATGTGTTGCAGTTTTTATAGGCACTTTTACGAATTTTTATATTTTACAGTTAAATATAAGGGAAGTAACTTTTCATGTTTTAAGACAACATTCATTAATCATGAATTTTCGTGACTTCAGTCCAGGGGACCAATACCCTACTGGTTAGTAATATATTAAACTCTCAGTACTGACCGCACATCAACATTCATGACATTTCTTTTATTAATTTCACAAATTATACCTTTTGTTAAAAGAAACCTAGAAAAAAGCGGGAAAGAAGGCATAACAATAAATTTATATACATTAATTATTAATAGTAGTGAATATTACCTTAAATAATAATTCGTTCATATTTATGATTCGAAAGTTTACGTTTCATCCTCCTTGGTGGGTATGCAAGATAACCAAGATTGAAATACTTAACTAGATGTAGGTTTAGTGTGATGACAGCAATGTTTTTTTTCATACGTTAGTACTAATTAGGCTTAGTGTAGTGGCGTAAATTACACATTCCTTTATATATCAGCGCTAATCGCGCTTATTTCATAACAGACAATGTATATTCTTTCAGTGTCAGCACTAATTAGGCTTAGTGTAGTGGCGTAAATTATATATTCCTTCATATATCAACGCTAATCGCGCTTAGTTCATAACAGACGATTTATATTCCTTCACGTGTCAGCACGAATTAGGCTTAGTTTCGTCACAAAAAAAAACTATTTTATTTTACTTCTAAGTAAGTTATTCAATCTTTAATTTAAAATATGAGAATTTTATTCTTTCTGTTATTTGCCTAGTATATTTGGCAAGTCAAGGCATAGTGTAGAAAAATATAAACTTTACGTGACATATAAATACTAGAAACAAAACAAAGCATGTGACAGCTTTCCGCCACCTAGTTTCAGCCTATTTTTTAACATAATCTTAAAATGTACACAATTTACAACAATAATTCTAGGTAATCAGTTACTGCTAAAAACGGTAATACTGCATTGTTATAGACCGCTTACGGCTGTGTCTATATAAATATAACAACACTGTCTGTTGTCTATTCTTGTAACTACTTCGCAGGATTTGGATAGATCTTCATCAAATTTGGTATGATGGCTCATTGGATCCATGACGATCAACAAATAAAAATATTGTTTGTTTTGAAGTTCGCGCAAAGCTACACGAGGGCTATCTGTGCTAGCCGTTCCTAATTTAGCAGTGTAAGACTAGAGGGAAGGCAGCTAGTCATCACTACCCACCGTCAACTCTTGGGCTACTCTTTTACCAACGAATAGTGGGATTGATCGTCATATTATAACGTCCCCACGGCTGAAAGGGCGAGAATGTTTGGTGTGACCCTCAGATTACGAATCGAGTGTCTTATCCACCTGACTATGCCGGGCCAAATACAAATAAAAAATAGCTAACATGCACTAAAATAATGCGTAATACATTGTGTTAAAAATTATATTAAACTCCAAATTATTGAATATCCTAAGAAAGACCTTGAAATATACACTTGAGTGCCTTTACTTACCTATTTAAGTTAACATTTTTTAAGAAATACTTTACTTTATAAAAAGTGGATTAACATAAACAGGTTAAACATTTTGCGTATTTCAATTTTTATGGGCGTTTTTTTTACGATTACATGTAAGAGAACTGACTTTTCAGGTCCTAAGATAACCTTTCTTTAATTAAGTGGTCCGGCATGTCCATGTGGTTAAAGCACTCGACTCGTAATCGAATGGTCGCGGGTTCGAATCCCCGACACACCAAATATGCTCGCCCTTTCAGCCATGGGGGCGTTATAATATTACGATCAATCCCACCATTCGTTGGTAAAAGAGTAGCCCAAGAGTTGGCGATGGGTGGTGTCGTCTAGCTGCCTTCCCTCTATTCTTAGACTGCCAAATTAGGGACGGTTAGCGCATATAGCCGTCGAATAGCTTTGCGTGAAATTCAATATAAACCTTTCTTTAATTAAGAATTTACGTAAATTCCGTCCAGGGTACCTGGTACTCCAGCTAGTAGTAAATACGTGTATATATTAACTGTTAGAGATAGCACAACAAAAAGCTGTAAACATCTCGTTATTGTCGAAAGGATATTAAATAACTCCATTGAAGACGATTAATAAATTCGCCTATTGTTGAAGATAATTTCTGCTCGTATTCGTAAAACAAAACAGAAATGGACTTTAAGGATCAAATAACGATGGCTACCTCCTTTTGTAAAAATGACAACCAATACTATGAAAGGGAAGAGGCCCCCTAACGGTAAATTTACGGACGTAATGGTATAACCCCGCGTTCGATTCCAGTGGGGGGACAGGGCACGTATAGCCTAAAGCAAACAATAAAAATCACGTGATTTTTTTTTTCTTGTAGTTATTTTATTACGATTAACAAGGCGACACAATATATTATTTATGTTCTGTCTGCCGCGATTAGCTGTCAGTCACCTGGTGACCAGTGTTGTAGTTTTCGAAATGGAAAAAATATGGTTCATGACACAAAGAAAAACCAAAAGAAGATAAGTTATTGTATCGCGTCAAATGCATTTGATATTCATTATCTTTATTCTATTTGGGAAGGTTTGTAATTGTATGCCCCTAGGAGAGGAAAATCGAATTAATTATTTCTATTGTTGTTTGTCGTCCCATCCAGTAAGAGACTTAACGGCTCAGTAACCGGGCAGCCAATGCCGGCTTCTATGTGTTAGGACTAGTTATTCTGTGTTCGAGTCCGTTTATGAGGCCGTTACATATATCTTTGTATATCTTGAGAGGGAAAGAGGGCGAATGTTTAGAATTATCTGTAGCAGACTTGTTTTTTCTAGAGCAGTAACGAATATATTGTTAAAGATATATAACTTGTTCCAAACCAACCAGTTAGTTAACCAGAAGGGCATTCACCTGCCCGAGAACCAGGTCACTACGTCTAAATAGGTGAAACTAATCTTATTTTTCAATGGGGAAGGGTTTCATTTTCTTTCTACACTCGCTCGGTTTCTGTCTCCTCTATCAACAATAAACTTCTTTTTTCAACGAAGGTTTCTGAACTTTAGCTAGTTACCTCGCAACGAAACACCAATCATTCGATGATATTTTCCTATGTAACATTATGGCGGTAATTTGGTAATGATTCTTGCTTTGTTTGTAAACTTCTTTTATATTTAAAAAAAACAAACTTTTTTAGCCCTTCACTCCTTTTCGACAACTGGAGGCTGAAGTCTGATATTTATATGCCAGTTCGCAGCGTACAGACAGGCGGAGGAAGACAAAAAGTTGTTCCTTCGTTACCCCCAGTCCTCGCGACTTCAGTTGTAATAGAAAAAAAATTCTGACCCCGCTTTCAAGCTGGTTTGATTAAAAAAGAACAATCTGACCCTGTTATCGGGCTGGTTTGAAAAAAATCTGCCCTCGTTTTCGAGCTGGTCTGATTGAGGGCTGAAAGTTGGGCTTAGTCCAGATTTTAGTGCGTCATATTTTCTTTGTTTCTACATTTATCTGGTGGTTTTAAAATGGCGTACATTTTAGATGATACTTACAAGCCAGCCCAGTATTATTTATGAAAAGTAAAACAAGTTATTAGTGCTTGAGTTACATAAGGAAACTTTATTTGTTGCTTACAAACACTCGCACAATATCGGCTTCGCTAATTTGATTGCATAAGTTTAATTTTTCAATGTTACTTCCAACACCTGATATTGACAAGTTTTGAAAGTTACTCCAACATCACCAGGACATGTTCATGTCATAGAAAGCACTTGGGCGTTTTATGCGTACAAAGGGACCAAAATATGTACAGTGTTAAAATGTAGAGTGTTTTGTCGTACACAATTACATCAACCCGTTATAAGCAACTATTTGGATTCTTGACGACCAGAAACCCACTTGAAATAAAAATATATCTCAGAACGACTAGGAAGGTCGAAACATTGTTCTCTCCTTATCAGTAAAAGTGTTAATACCCATACCAGCCGTTCTGAAATATATAACTATCCGGATTGCCTCGTCGTACGGCTGGAAAGAATTTAATCGTACAAAAGCGACGATATATGTAAACGCGTATTAATTCGTCATTTCGTCATCATGGTGTTTATTTACCCCACCCCTGTCCCATATTGGCATCATTCTTTCATTGGACTTTTTTGTTTGTTTGTTTCTACACAGATTGAGAAACTATCATTCTTCACTCACGCATGTTCCTCTGTGGGACAGCGGTCAAGACAGCAAATAGCTCTGTGTGGGTTTACTTTGTAATAAACAAACACTCGGGCATTGTGCGTAACTTGTCACGTGTATGTTTGACCAAATAACGATATTTAACCTTTGTCCTTGTAGTAAAGAGACGGTCTAAATAAGGAGTGCGTAAGAAATCATACCGACTTCAGTTCTAAACATGAGGAAGGATGGTTACTGTTGTGACGAAACTAGGGTGTTCCACCTTTTCCAAGGCTTGGCCCCAAAACTGTATGGAGTACCATCCTGTCTTGAGCAAGTTGGTGATATCCGTTGGTGCTCTGTTCATAATCAAATGTTGAGAAGGAAAAGAAAGGAAGTAAACAATGGTGCTAAAAAACTGTCACTGACTTCCAGAACTCCTTCGACTTTCTCAGACCACTTCTTCAGCCCTTCTGGTTGCTGTTTCTGAACGCTAGAATCCGAGGTTCGATGATTCCCAACCGTGGGCAGTACGCAAATAGTTCGTTGTGTAGCTTTACGCTAGAAAAAAACCAATCCAGAGTGGTTCTAAAAAAATAAAATCTACATTTAAAATGGTTATACTATCAAATGTTATAACCATATAACACTAGATGGTCACAAAGAAGTAAATAATGTGGTTCAGTGTTCCAAAGTCACTGTACACCACACACCCAAATCCTTCGGGATGTTGTAGTTTTTAAACTTACCGTTGAGTCACCGAGGAACAGTTGGAAGATGTTGTGGTTTTCTAAACTTACCGTTAAGTCTTGAGTCACCAGAGGACAGTTGAAGAACATTGTTGTTTTCTAAACCTACTCTTGAGTCACCAGAGGACAGTTGAAGAATATTCTTGTTTTCTAAACCTACCTTTGAGTCACCAGAGTACAGTTGAAGAATATTCTTGTTTTCTAAACTTACTCTTGAGTCACCAGAGTACAGTTGAAGAATATTCTTGTTTTCTAAACTTACTCTTGAGTCACCAGAGGACAATTGAAGAATATTATTGTTTTCTAAACTTACTCTTGAGTCACTGGGGAACAGATGAAGAATATTGTTGTTTTCTAAACCTACTTGTTTTCTAAACCTACCTTTGAGTCACTGGGGGACAGTTGAAAAGTATTCTTGTTTTCTAAACCTACTCTTGAGTCACCAGAGGACAGTTGAAGAATATTCTTGTTTTCCAAACTTGCTCTTGAGTCACCAGGGGACAGTTGAAGAGTATTCTTGTTTTCCAAACTTACTCTTGAGTCACCAGGGAACAGTTGGAAGATGTTGTGGTTTTCCAAACTTACTCTTGAGTCACCAGGGGACAGTTGAAGAGTATTCTTGTTTTCCAAACTTACTCTTGAGTCACCAGGGAACAGTTGGAAGATGTTGTGGTTTTCTAAACTTACCATTGAGTCACCAGAGGACAATTGAAGAACATTATTGTTTTCTAAACTTACTGTTGAGTTACCGATGGACAGTTGGAAGATTTTTTGGTTTTCTAAGTTTAAAGTGTGTGAATGTGGGGGGTACTGCCCTACCCCTTCTCTCACACATCTTCTGAATGTGGAAGCTGATTTAGTAAGCCAAACTTTATTTTATATGTTCTATTCAATTTTACTTTTGAATTACAGGAATAGTCCCAATGATTGTCGTAATTTAAACGTAAACTGTTCTGTTTTTCCAACCGCAGGTTTGATGCATTTTCCACGCCTACTGTTCTATTTTATTACAATATGTTTTATACATTTTTCACCCCAATTGTTCCATTTTGTTACAATGTTTTATACATTTTTCACACCAATTTCTCTTTTTATTACAATATGTTTTATACATTTTTCACCCCAATTGTTCCATTTTGTTACAATGTTTTATACATTTTTCACACCAATTTCTCTTTTTTATTACAATATGTTTTATACATTTTTCAAACCAATTGCTCTATTTTATTACAATGTTTTATACATTTTTCACACTAACTATTCTATTTTATTACAATAGTTTTTATACATTTTTCACGGCAACTGTTCTATTTGATTACAATAAGTTTTATATGTTTTTCACGGCAACTGTTCTATTTGATTACAATAGGTTTTATACGTTTTTCACACCAACTGTTCTATTTGATTACAATAGGTTTTATACGTTTTTCACACCAATTGTTCTATTTTATTACAACAGGTTTTATACATTTGTCACGCTCACTGTCCTATTCTCCTACAACGAGAGATGAGTTTTTCCACACCAGCTGCTTTTTTGGTCCCGTTATTTGTTTTCCCAACTTCACGTACACTTACGTTCTGTGTTTGTTTTCTATTAATAGTACTCATCCTATCAACCTGCTCGCCCTTTCAACCCTCGGTACGTTATAACGTGCGGTGAATCTCACTCTTCGTTAGTAAAAGAGTAGCCCAATAGCAGGCGATGGATAGTTGGTTCTTCATTGCGAAATTATGGAAGGCTAGCGCAGATAGTCCTCTTATAGCTTCGCGCGAAATTCAAGAAACAAACAAACAAAAACTACTTTCAAAAATGGTTTGTAATGTATGTCTGTATGTCTGAAATGTTGCCAGTAACCTGTGTAAAATGCAAGAGTGTGTTTTTGTTGTTCTTGTTGTTGTTTTGATGATATAAGAAATATATTTGTGTCAACAAAAGTGTTTACCATTAATTCAGTCAAACCTTTGACAACAGTTATTTGTATATAAAGTTTACCCCTAAAGTCAAGCCATAGATCGAACACAAAATCGTATGTTGTTAGGTAGAAAAACTAAAGCTATTAAGACAATAGAAAAGTTATAAGAACACCCTCGTTACTGTACCCATACATCGTTAACTTGGGCGGGCACGTTTCCTGTGCACGAGCATACATGTATCAGCTAATACGTGTAGTTCTATGTATCACGTGCAGTTGCTCCTCACCTCAGCTTAGATAGGTTATTTCTGACTAAACACTCCACTTATTTAACTTCAGACTGTACGTGAACAAGACTTATTGGGACGGTTGTCTCCTCTTGGCTTTAGGTTTATTTGGTGTCGTAATGAGCCAATTCTACGAACTAACGAGTGAAAACAAGGAAGAATATATAATAATGTATCAACCACATTACATCTGCTATATCCACTAACGACGAGACTTATCGCACAATACCAATCACTCATATAATTAGTATTTCATTTCATGGAAGTAGGAGCTGAAACACTCTAAACTTGTGTAAGTTTACTGATTGACATCCTGGTGAAGGTTTTGTTTACATAGTAAATAAAACACTGTTTTCTGTATATCTTTATTTGTCTAGCTGCATATCTATCTATCTGTCTGTTTATAACATTACTCATGACTTTATATTTCTCGATATATCTGTTCCAGTTGTAGATCTTTCAGTATATCTGTGTAAAAATATATCTTTCTGCTGATGTGACTATCCGTATATCTTTTTTATTCTTATATACCTGTGTAGCTCTATATTTTTGGACTATCTATCTTTCTGTTTCTGAAATGTATATTCCTCCATATTTGTTTATTCGAAATGGTTCAGTAATTAGTGCATTTTAATGCCTTGAATACGTTATAAAAGAAACAGTCAAAGCCCTTATGCGGTCTGATAAGAGTAACCAAATATTTTGGCGACGGTTGATGTTGATTGGCTGTCTTCTCTGTAGTCTATCACTCAAACTTAAGGTCGAAAGCGGAGATAACTCTCTCGTTGCTTTATCTGTTAATCTTTCTGTCTATTAGTCTCTGTTTATTTGTTTATACTTTTGTGCATTTTTATTTCTGACTCAGTGTATTTGTATGTAATTTTTCTCTCTATCTGTCAGTCTATATGTTTCTATATTTGTTATTTGTCTACCTATATGCCACTGCCAACATTTGTCAATGTAATTTCATTATCCATCCTCTTGGAATCTACCAGTATTTTTCCCATCATTCATAGTTATTTTGATATATCAATCAAGTAAATTAACGACAGGATTTTAACCTTTCTCTCGTGATAGGACAATTTTAAAATACACGTACGTTCTCTGCGCGTGCGCTTTTTTATGTTGCTGCCGCGAACACATGAACTTTTAACTCTGTCCCTCTTGACCTTACAGTGTCTGAAACGCAGGCGTGTTTTTGGTAACAAAATAAATATTAACATAACTAAATGTTCGCAAATTCAAACACATGCGCATAATTGTTAATGTAACGTGTTCAGATATATCAAAATAAATACCCTTTAGGATTGAACGTGGGTTCAACGCGGAGCAAATCCAGTGTATGTGGTCTTTAAATTACCGTTATACCATACTGCACTATATTCACTTTCTAGCTTCCTGGGCCAGCAGTTTCCAACGGCCAGACAGCGCTGTTGTTTGTAAACAATCCGTTGTAGCGGCAGCGAGCGAAATGTTTCTGTAACCATGGTAACATAAATCTACCAATGATTCAGCTTAAAACTTTGTAACTCTAGAATGTTTAATCTCAAGCGTTGTTCGAGTGTATGAACTGTCCGTCTGTTTAATATTTAAAAAAAAAAACTAAAAAAATATAATTAAAATCTTTGGAGATTTAGGTTTAAAGTTGAGACTTGCGGAAGAAAATAACATTTCCGGCTGGGACGGACAATATCAGCCCACGGGTGGATAATTTAGGAAGAACAAGGGCTCAACTCTACCAGCCTCTACCAAACGTAAAAACGGGTCTTAGTTCGAAGTCCTGTCGGTTGTGTCACTAAAATCTACTTTTAACCAATTAGGACACAACAGTTAGCTAAGGAGAATCATTAACATTTCCGACATCAGAACTAAAACTAGATAAAACTTAGTTTATTGAATATACACCAATTTTCTTCAAGCCTAAGGTCTTCTCTGTGTAGAGTAGGTGTAAATATAGTCTGACTCACGACTTAAGTCAAATTACTCAGTGTTGACGCAGGTCATCGAGACTGGGAAGCTAGCTAGCTGTTCGTGCAGGAGCGGAAGTAGTTTGTTTACAACAGGAAGTGCAATTTTACCCACTAAAATTCTCGTGTCACGTGTCATATATCGCTCAGATGTTGTTGTTTTTTATAGAATCTGGGTTATTTGAAAAAAGATACTGCAATATAAAGTAACAAATTGAAGAAACAGAAACCGCTTTTTCACATGCCTAATTTTTCTAACCTAAGTAAACGTTTTAACTTTTCAGTTAGGGTTAGAAACTGAAACTGTTACAGGACTGTGGTGGTTTATTGGCAGGTTGTATTCTAGTCTGTTTGCTGTAGTAACCCTTGCGAGTAACGTATATCTGAAATATCTCTAATCAGTTTCATCTATTTCGAGAGCTGCTAGATTACCCATGTAGGAATTATTTATCTTCTGTCAAGTAGCAGTTGTCATATCATTGTTTTTGTTTGTTTGTTTTTGAATTTCGCACAAAGCTACTCGAGGGCTATCTGTGCTAGCCGTCCCTAATTTAGTAGTGTAAGACAAGAGGGAAGGCAGCTAGTCATCACCACCCACCGCTAACTCTTGGGCTACTCTTTTACCAACGAAAAGTGGGATTGACCGTAACATTATAACGCCCCCACGGCTGGGAGGACGAGCATATTTGGCGCGACTCGGGCGCGAACCCGCGACCCTCAGATTACGAAGCGCACGCCTTAACGCGCTAGGCCATGCCGGGCTCTTGTCATATCAACCGGTGACTTACTGAAAATAAACCATTAAAACACTCGGTTGAAGCACAACATAATGGCGGTAAATATGAGCACCTTCCTTCCTCAGGGAAGATCAGTTGTTCTGGGAACCAGGTTATAAAAAAATTAGTATATCTGATGGCAGTTGTCGTAGAAACCCGAATATTTCGAAACTCTAGCTTTGATAGTTGCCCAAGCAACCAGAATATTTTGAAATTAGTTTAATAGTAGTTTCTAAAGTATTTGAAACGCTATGTGTAACGGTAATTTTCATAGTAACCAAGGTTTATCGCATGAACAGTTGTCATGGAAATTGCATTATTAAAAGTTACCATATTCCCAAACATTATCTTTAATAGTTGTCATAATGACCACACGGAGATGGAAAAGTTCTGTTTTACCCCTACTTGATAACGTCATATCACAAAAACACTTGTTGCTAATTATCCACAATTAGGGTAGTCAAGATTACAACTTGTATTTTTCTTAATCTTTTAAAACGGTTAAACCGGAATTCAAAACGATATTACTGGAGAAGAAAACAATGTAAACCCATTATCAACACTTATTTATAGCAACACGAGTTGCTTTTTAAACGAACAATGAAGAGGGCACCACAGAAGTCCCAATGGCCGTGCCAGTTTTCTGAATGTATACAGTTTCTCTGTATACCATTCAAAGCTGAATTGTTTTACATCGAAAGCTAGTGTTTGAGTTCGTGATTATCACGTGTTACAACCCTTATTTTGAATTTCGCGCTAAGCTACACGAGGGCTACCTGCGCTAACCGTCCCTAATTTAGCAGTGTAAGACTAGAGGGAAGGCTGTCAGCCATCAACCACCCACCGCCAACTCTTGGGCTACTCTTTTACCAATGAATAGTGAGATTGGCTGTAACATTATAACGCCTCCACGACTGAAAGGGCGAGCATGGTTGGTGTGACGGGGATTCGAACTCGCGACCCTCAGATTACTAGTCGAGTGCCTTATTCACCTGGCCATGCCGGACCTGTTACAACCCTATCGTATGGGTGTGCAAATCTACACTTTGTGAACTTATGGTAGCTGTTTTTTGTTATTGTTGGAGTGTACCTCTTTTTGTGCAGTCACCCGTTGTGACATTTTAGATGGTTTAATTAATAGAGGGCTTTCTGGGAACTCGTAAGACTAAAAACTGGATTTCGATACCCGTGTTTAGCACAGCACACTGCTATGTGCCTAAAAGTAAACAAAGCGGTCAGTAAAAGTTGAGATCGAAATACTTTATTTTATTGCAGTTGATATGTGGATTTAGGCCTAACCAAACTCTCCCAGATTGCCGGAATCACGGGAGACATGATTACTCCCTGAAATATCACCAGTATTGAGGGTTACCAAATCATGAACCAACCAACTTAATATAATAACTTGTAAACTTGTGTTTTATACGAACTGGATTCGAGTCTGTGTCGTTCCACAAAGTATTTCCTACACATTAAGCTGTGGGTGCAGTATAAGACTGGCAGTTAGTCCTTTGGATGGTAGATGGTAAGATGGTGTCTACCGACTGCTTTCCTTCTGGTCAGTGGTTAAAAGTTAGAGACTACAGATGATAGTTTTAACAGCCTTCAATAATAATAAAAAGACACAAAGTCTTCGAGTGCAACTAGATTTAAAAATAATTTAAATTAGCTGTATTAATAACAAGGTTCTTTTTTGGTTCACATTTCTTTAGGTTGGTTTACAATCTGGTCAAGGTCGATCAGAAACTGGCCAGCCACGCGGAGCTCCTTTAACGGAGAAATACCAAGGTTATGACATTTACGTGTAAAACACTAGCTTGAAGGTCACTAAAAAACACAATGAACTTGTGACGTTTCGAGATAGTTAAAAATAATCGACTAGAACTAGAATAAAATAACTCAAGCGAAAGTTGGCTGTTTTAGGTGGCTTATGGTCAAGAAATATAGGTCAACTCGTACGGAACTTTACTGTTCGTGGCAACGGCTTCATGTAATATTACTATAATTCCAAGTTGTTCCTAAGAGCACTGCCTTCGGTGTCCATATCGAAACCCCACAATGTAGGATTTCTGCGAGGTTGATGGTATCTTTTGAACAAGTTAGGAGCTTTAAAAACTGGTTTGGTGTAGAACGTGGTTATTATTATTGTAATATTAACTGGAAACTTTCCACAAATCACTTTTCTTGCTTGTATTTTTCTTCTTTCGACGATTGTAGATTAGTACCTAACACCAACGTTCAGCATAATACAATGCTACCTTTCTATTTATAATCACATTTTACAGTTAAGTGTGCTAACGACTAGGAGAGAGAAGAAACAGATAGTTGTAATAGGAAATGTTTTCATGAATTCTAAAAGTGATTATTGACTGTTGGGAGCCGGAGAATTGGTAAAAAAGCTGTTCAGTCTTCTCAATGTTCCTATAATTTGTTATTAAAGACAAACGTTTTCTATTATTCCACTTTTTTCAAAGACAGAGACTTCTTCGCCAGTTGTCAAACAAACATACACCTTTTGAAAGCGTTAGGGTCATAAGATTTTGTGTCTGTGTTTGAATTCATTTTTTTGTTTCAAACCAACGTGTTTTAGTAGCCTCGTGTAGTTATCATTTTTATATACAAAACAAAACATGTTATATCTTCCCATTTCATAATACTCTTCTCTGACACTTAATATTGTCAAGATAATAGAACGTTTTCATGTTTTTTTTCTTTAATTTTAATAATTTTTATTCACCCAAAAAAACAGTTGTCATAATTCGTCATCAACTTTGTTTCTGAAAATTAATAGTACATTATTAACCGAAAGAACGAAAATCTCGACCGTGGTTCAAGCCAATAACACAATGTAACACAAATTTTGTTTCTGGATAGTATGTGTTATTACTTAATTACTTGTGTCGTAAAAGTACAGAAAATGGTCATTATTCACTTCAAACTTTGCTTTTGTGACCTGGATAATGAAATTTAGAATTTAACCTATTTTCTATGTAAAAACGGGCAAATTTGCACATTTTCATTTACATAAGGTCTGAATAAAACAACATATGAATCAAGTATTTAAGTACATGTATTTATGCAAAAGTTATACAAAAATGTTTAGAAGTGAGTAGTTTTTTGAGATTTGCGACTGTAATGTAAATCACTTTCACCTATCAGCCCCCAAATATAGTCTCCCATCATGTTTTCATTATACGCTCCCAGGTCACAAAAGCAAAGTTTGAAGAGAAAAATAAGCCTTTTCCATTTACTTTAGGTGTAAGCAATTGGGAAATAACACTTTCTGTCCAGGAACAAGAAAAAGTAAAAATTTTGTTACATAGTGTAATTCCTCTTCTATATTAATTTATTTTGAAAATTCTAACAATCAGGTTAGTTCCTGAAACAAAATAAGAAAACTAGAAACTTGTCTGGTATTAAATCTGCTCCCAGTCGAATCTTTATAAGAACACAAGTAGGTCACAGAATCGGTAACACTTAGGTGACACTAATATATTTCCACCAGTGTAAGTACAAAAACGTGATAAACCACATTTAACTTACGTTACTTGTTTAATTGAAATAACATGTAATTAGACGTTTTTCTAAATACTATACATTGCTTGTTTGTCGTGACTTGGAAACTCTTTGATAAACAAACTCCTATTATGAGAATAAAATAAGAGACTTTTTCTTTCGAATTTATCTAATTGTGTCACCACGAGTGCTCGGTACTTTCAGAATGCATTAGCACAGATGGCAGTAATTGTATGGCAAATACGTCTTTGTTTCTGATCGGCAGGACACGGTGTTTCTTGATCGAACGTCACTTGTTTGTTAAGCACATTAAGAACTAACGTCTCTACAACCATGTTATTAAGAACTAAAGGTCACTGACGTCTTTACAACCATTTTATTAAGTACTAAAGGTCACTGACGTCTCTACAACCATGTTATTAAGAACTAAAGATTACTGACGTCTCTACAACCATGTTATTAAGAACTAAAGGTCACTGACGTCTCTTCAACCATGTTATTACGTACCAAAGGTCACTGACGTCTCTTCAACCATGTTATTAAGTACCAAAGGCCACTCACATTTCTACAGTCATGCAAATATCACTAGCTTTAAGTTCATATTAAGTATAATTCGAAATCACTGTTACATTAACTATGGTAAATAAAAGTCAAGTAGATTTCACTAATGTACCCAATACTTTATTGAATTTAAATGAATTTAAACCACATACGTGGCTAGAATTATGCTTTTTAGGAGGTCATCGTCACTTACTTTTTGTAAGTAAATATGCTATTTTGGGATCAAGGTCACCAACTTTAATAGAGTTGTTATGCTCTGGGGTCAGGTTCGTATTTTATATGGATAAATGCTATTCGGAGGTTAAAGCCACTTTTTTTTTAGCATCGGATCATTTCGGAGTCAAGAGCACTTGCTTTAGTGCAATTATGGTGCTATGGTGTCAAAGTCACATTTTGTAATGGATAGATTTCATTTAGAGTTCAGAATCCATTGCTTTACTATGATCATATGGAGTTAAAGTCACTTAGTTTATAAGAATCATGGTCTTTTCAAGTCAAGACCACTTGCTGTTTTGAGGACATTATTACGTACTTTACTAAAACAATGGAACTTGAAAGTCAAATTCTATTGCAAGGAAGCGTTATCTGGTGGTGTTAAATACATGTATTCTCCACAATGTTCAACGAAAGAAAGGGAAATGGAGTTGAAACCTACCAATTTTTATTTTAGAGGCGAAAAGAACTCTTATTTATTTAAAATAAACAAAAACGATGAAATCATGTCACTTGTCTTTGTGTTTCTGGTATTTACTTAAGTTGATAGAAAACAGAGGAAGCACCATGGTGAAGTAATTTTTGATGACAAGAAACCAACTTGAAATACAAATGCATCTCAGAACAGCTGGTATGGGCATTAACACTTATACTGATAAGCAGAGAGCAACGTTTCGACCTTCCTAGAGCATCTTTATGTTAAGAACCTTTTCTTAACCTGTAGATGACCTAGGAAGGTCGAAACGTTGCTCTTCGCTTATCAGTATAAGTGTTAATACCCATATCAGCCGTTCTGAGTACAAAAGAAACACTAGTTGATAATTTATTAATCTGTGTTTCAAAAAAGTGTGTTAAGTTTTTAACAAATAGGAGGTATCAGTGCAATAGACTTCTAAGTTGTAACAATTCACCAGTGTTTGTTTTGTTTTTTGTCTAATTTCGCACAAAGCTACTCGAGGGCTATCTGTGCTAACCGTCCCTAATTTAGCAGTGTAAGACTAGAGGGAAGGCAGCTAGTCATCACTACCCACCGCCAACTCTTGGTCGTCACATTATAACGCCCCAACGGCTGAAAGGGCGAGCATGTTTGGCGCTACGGGGATGCGAACCCGTGACCCTCAGATTACGAGTCGCACGCCTTAACATGCTTGGCCATGCCGAGCCATTCACCAGTGAAAGGTACATTTATCACTAACATAGGTCGACTTGTGATTTGTGTAGCATCAGTGAAATAATTTATTACAAAAACTGTATCCGAAATCTATTCATTTAACAGTGTTAAAACTGTGCTATAAATTTCCATAAACGCAATATCAGTATGTAATTGTTGTGATATATTTTAGCAACAAAACATATATGTTTTAATATAGAACTTGTTTGTTTATCTATAAACAAGTTAACAATAAATAACTAATTATCTTGATAATAAACTACCAAATGAACAATAAACAATGTTGTCTTAGTAACAAAACTACCAAGTTAACAAACAACAACAACAAAAATCGTTAACCGTTTTTTTAGAATAGCATATATAGGTTTTACCATTTTATTTGTATGTATTAGTTTCTTGTTGTGTTTCTTTTTGTTTACTATTAAACATGTTTATAAAAATATGCTTTGTATAATATATAGTAACCTTTAACCTTAATGTAAACTATTTGGTGTATGTGTGAAGCACTAGTACAGTAATTTCCTTGTACATCGACAATAACCTGGAACTACTTCAAGTAAGACAAGACCCTAATAGTTAGTTTGATCTTGAGTAAATTACACAAAATAGATATAACTTGTCTAGAAGGTCAACGAAGAAAATGTTTTGTTGTTATTACTGCTATGAGTTTATAAACAGAATAGCTTTTATATATGGGACGTAACGTCTCGTTAGTTTAAACCGAAACTTCGCGGCGTAGTGCCCCTATCGCAACAACCTAGAAATGCAAAAATTTCGCAAGCTCGAAAACCCATCTCATCAAATATGGTCGCTCTTTCAGTCGCAAAGGTGTTATAATATTGCGGTCAATTTCACTATTCGTTGGTAAAAGACTAGCCGAAGAATTGATTATGGTTGGTGATGACTCGCTGCCTTCCCTCTAGTCTTACACTGCTAAATTAGGGACGGCTAGTGCAGGCATCTCTCTTTTAGCTTTTCGCGAAATAAAAAACAACAACAAACGAAACCGAAAACTATTGTTAAACTGAATGAAAATTGATTTTAGAAACAGAATGACGTCACAAGTAAAGAAACTGTGAAGTGTATACAGTACTTCATATATGTATTACGTAAATGAACGGTGTGATGTTTAGGTATAAAATGATAGGCTTAACCCTATATTAAAATCCCGTTCTGAGTCTGATATTCTTACATGAAATTAGTATTTTTTTATGTTGTAACAAAAGTAAAGATGACAAGCTGAACTTTAGTAGTGTCCTCTTGTGACAAAAATTGTAGTTATCTAATAATTTTCATACATTCCTAAAGTGTAGCAAATATTTAAAGAAGTATACATTCTTTTCCTCTATTGCTATTAATTCGATAACGTTGGCTTTAAAAGTCTCGTTGGCGTATACTTTTACCTTGTTATTTATAGCCTGGAGAGAAAAAAACAAACCTAAACCAACACTGCGGTCGTATTCTCTCGTGTAAGCATGCAACATAATTTCCACTCGTAAGTTTTCACAATCAGACACTAAGGTTAAACATTTTTTAAATACTAAACTGGTTTGTTAAAGTCGGTAAGAAGTTTCTCAAGGTTTTCAGAGACAACAATTTGGAACTCACTCGTCTATAAAGCACGAGCTTGTCAAGGATTTATATAGTGTGTTGTAGTTTATGATCGATAGCCAGGTAGACGGCGAGGAAAAGAAAAACATTTAGTAGACAGATACATAAAGCATTCCTGGTTGTAATCGTGTCATGTTATTCGCCTACGGAAAACATTCGTGCCTAAACCGTAAGAAATTAAAGAACCTTTGTTATCGGACCTCGCCTAGATTCGCTGTTTAGATTGTCTAACAGATGGACTTAGGTTTCTTTTTTTTCTCTCCTTGCTGGTGTAGTTACATTCACTTCTATAAGTTAAATCACTAGTAAATCTTCTTTTGTGTAAAATAGCAATAAGTTTTTAAAATTTTGTACAAGATTGTAATTACACTGTAAGATAATATTTACCCTTGAGCGCGGCCCTGGTAGTAGCATGCCAGAATTTATATTGCGAATTGTTACCGATAAGAAAAAATGTTACTAAATTGTAAGAGTTGGCAGGTAGTGGTGTTAACATGTTGCCTTCCCTTTATTTCATTTCGAAATTATAGAGTCTAGAGTAGATTATAAAGAGTTTTTCCTGTGTTTTCTCAGTTTCATAGACTTTCCAACAGACAAGCACAAATAGAGAAAACTTACGATTAAACTTGACAAACAACAAGAATATTTCCAATTCCACCTCTTCAAAGAGTAATTTTCGTAATTTCAAATTATTTGAGATATTTCTGGGGGACCTAAGACTACATGCTGGGTTTGATGACAACTGCCCAGAATTTTGTCATTCATAAACGGACGCAGGATAGGGAAAGTATATACACACATACATACAGGTTCGGAAAGTGTCATGTCTGAACAACTCATCCACCATGTTACTTCTAAGGGGGGTGGAGTATAAGTGTATGTATCAGGTTTGGTGAAAATCAGTTCAGAGACAGAAAGATAGTTTAGTATCTAGCCGACCACTTACGTTTATGGCTGCCCTATTTGCTAGTGTACAAAACAATAATTTCTATTTTTACAACAATGCCTAATTTTATCCCTCGTCAAGTTCATAAATGGCGCTCCGATAAGAACCCCTAAAGTTGGCAACGTATTTAATTGTTTTTTTATTAGTAGTTTCAAGTAAGTGCGTTAATAGTGCTACCGACTGGAGTACAACAACATATTTGTAATTGTATCATTTGTGTTGATTATTCATAATTACAAGTTATTTATCTCACGTTCCAAGAGAAAGCCTTAAGTCAATAAAGATGCTCTCTCCAACATGCCAATGTAGCCAGCTGCTATTTGACGCCACTGTATAACCTGAAGTTCCATTATTCCACAGAAGGAGAAGCATTCCAGATCATAATGGAACCTCCTCTGCTGTGTCGTGTAGAAAATATCTTCCGTGGGATATCCTTATCGTGCCAGTAACGTTGGAAGCCATTAGGATCATACAGGCTAAGCTTTTTCTCATCAGAGAACAAAATCTTCGCTCACTTTTCTACGTCCCATGTTTGATGCTTCTCAGCAAAGTTTAAACGAGCTGTTTCGTAATGTGGCCTTTGAAGACGTTTACGATTTTTAAAGCCTTTCTCTCGTAGATGCCGTCTTATTGTTCTTGAGCTGCATTCTGCGTTCGTAAGAGCCTTAATTTGATTCGGCGATCGGCTGGTATCTTGCCGGACAACCCGTCGAATCCTCCTGCTCAACGCCGGCGAAATTTTCTTAGGCCAACCACTTGAAACTCTCGTTCCGTATCCTTCAGGGTCTTTTAAGAAATTTGCAACAGCAGTTTTACTTCGCCCAATCTCACCAGATACGGCACGTTGAGAGAGACCTTGCTTTTGCAGCTCAACAATTCTGCCACGTTCAAACTCTGTCAACTTTTTAGCCTTTGCTATGTTTTTACCCAATGTAACACAGGGGATGTCAGTGCAAGATGTTGACAATGCTAATGCTTGAACACAAATGACTAAATTTCGTTACGTGATTAGGCTAATTTAAGTGTTCACATTTTCCCTATTAAATGCTAAAAAAGCTTACTGTTATTTTCACTTTTCTTATTTTCACCTTTCGAAGCTCTCAGTGGTTGAGTCTAACAACGCAAAACGCATATATTTTTTATATTCATTGGCCTTAAGATTTTGGCCAGCAGTGTATACTAATTAATAACCTAACATCCATCTGCAACGCCCCTACAATCCGGTAGCCGTTTATACTTTCGTCCCTAAGACATGTGTCCATCAACGGTCACATTCAAACACTCTCTCTTTCTTTACTTGAAGCTGACCTAGGAAGGTCGAACGTTGTTCTCTCATTATCAGTAAAAGTATTAATACCCATACCAGCCGTTCTGAGATACACTATGAATGATCAGTTATTTTTATAAACAAGGACCCAGCATGGTCATTATCTGAGGGTCGCGGGTTCGAATCCCAGTCTCACAAAAAAATGCTCGCCCTTTCAGCCGTGAAGGCGTAATAATGTGACGGTCAATCCTACTATTCGTTAGTAAAAGAGTAGCTCAAGAGTTGGCGGTGGGTGGTGATAACTAACTTCCACCCCTTTAGTCATACATTGCTAAATTAGGGACGACTAGCGCAGAAAGCCCTCGTGTAGCTTTGCGCGAAATTAAAAAAACCAACAAACATTTGTAACGTAACTAACTTTTGTAAACATGCTTTCTGGTACATCACCATATCTTACGGATTAGTATTTTTGGTAACATGAAAGAAGTTCAGGTGTGACGAAACTTTTAAACGGTGTTTATTATATGTTAGGGACTCAAATTATGCAACATTAAGTTATCTGTAATGAAGAACATAAAAATCACACTTGTACTGATATTGATTACTCCAGAGGGCAGGTTAGCACAGTTTAAAAATAACTTCTAAGAATTTCTTTATAAAAGTAACATCTCAGACTTGCTTCACGATAGGGGTCGTCCTATATAACGAACCTCAAAGAAATACACTTAATGTGCTAAAAAAATCCAGTGCCGTTTTATAGATTATCTTGCACGTCATGAAATACGGCAGCTGTTTTATTATTTTAAACGAATAATAGTAGCACTAACACAGCTAATCACACCTGTCGTGTGTTACTTGAATTATGCTAGCATGTACTATCTTATAAATCTTAACTAACAGCTTATTGTCCGTAAAAATGTGTTTTATAAATGTCGTTTTGTACGGTTTTCAAAAAATAGTTTAGGCATATCTTTATCTTGAGATGTAAATATCACGTCCATTATTTTTCTCACTATTAGTTAACACCAAAAATATTGTTACTCTGTGGATATTCGTTATAGAAGTGACAGTCAGCTCTCCCGCATATGATTAACATTAGCTGCAAGAAAAGCGAGCTCTGTCAGCTCTCTGCCTTTTCGTCTGGCCTGCAGTCAAAATTTGGAGAGGTTTGGTTTGAATTTCGCGCAAAGCTACACGAGGGCTACCTGAGCTAGCCGTCCCTAATTTAGCAATGTAAGACTAGAGGGAAGGCAGCTAGTCATCACCAACCACCGCCAACTCTTGGGCTGCTCTTTTACCAACGAATAGTGGAATTGACTGTCACATTATGACACCCTCACGGGTGAAAGTGCGAGCATGTTTGGTGTGACGGAGATTCGAACCCGCGGCCTTCAGTCGAGTGCCTTAACCACCTGGCCATGTCGGGTCGCATATATTGTGCTCCGGACGTCTTGATGAACTCTTGTATTGAGCGAAATGCGTCCTCAGTAGTGATTGTTTGTTTGTTTTGGAATTTCGCACAAAGCTACTCGAGGGCTATCTGTGCTAGCCGTCCCTAATTTAGCAGTGTAAGACTAGAGGGAAGGCAGCTAGTCATCACCACCCACCGCCAACTCTTGGGCTACTCTTTTACCAACGAATAGTGGGATTGCATTATACACCCCCACGGCTGGGAGGGCGAGCATGTTTAGCGCGACGGGGGCGCGAACCCGCGACCCTCGGATTACGAGTCGCACGCCTTACGCGCTAGGCCATGCCGGGCCCCTCAGTAGTGAATGTGGTTGTTATAATGCATTGAAAATATTATTACACACACCTTTTCTTGAAGAATCCCAAGTAACTGGATAAAGAATGTTGTGCTAGAAATATAATAGGTCTAATACTAATGTCTTATAATTATTATAATTATTTAGTTCATTGTACGGATAAGATGAAATAAGGTGGAAAACAAAGGCCCGTGTAATATTTTATCAAAGCTGTCAGATTGAAACGATACATGAACTCTAATTGTGTTATCTAATCCAAGGCCTTAAAATAGACGAGTTCTGTTCATAGCTTTTGCTTAAAATAAATTTATTTAAGAACGTGTATGTATCGTCGAGAGACGTTTTTTCATTAGATAATATTCTAAACTAAAATGTGTTTTCTCGTCCAGGAAGGGTTAGACGACTGCGTCACTTCTTTTCAAAATCGAGACATCGACGGACCCGCTCTTCTGGTGAGTTCAGTTAAAAAATACTTTAAGAAATGCATACTGAAACTATTAATAATTTAAAGCAGATTTTAAATTATACTTTTATCGCCAGATGGTTTCATAAGTTTGTAAAAGTTTGCTAAAAAAAATTAACAGATAATTGTGTCTGAACTAATGATTTTCAGCCGCAGCATAAAGGCTCGTAGCATAACTCCGAGTTATTAGCTCGTGCATGGCCTAGCGGGTAAGGCGTGCGACTCGTAATCCGAGGGTCGCGGGTTCGCGCCCGCGTCGCGCTAAACATGCTCGCCCTCCCACCCGTGGGGGTGTATAATGTGACGGTCAATCCCACTATTCGTTGGTAAAGAGTAGCCCAAGAGTTGGCGGTGGGTGGTGATGACTAGCTGCCTTCCCTCTAGTCTTACACTGCTAAATTAGGGACGGCTAGCACAGATAGCCCTTGAGTAGCTTTGTGCGAAATTCAAAACAAAACAAACAGTTATTAGCTCGTAGCTTCATCTCTTGACCGGTTTGAGATCCAAGTATAGCCGCAACTATCAAGAGTTTCCTCTTGTTTTAATTGTGTATGTTATGCCATTTGTTTGGTAATTAACTTTCGTGTGATTTTTCTTATAGCAAGGCCACATCGGGCTATCTGCTGAGCCCACCGAGGGGAATTGAACCCCTGATTTGAGCGTTTGTAAATCCGTAGACATACCGCTGTACTAGCGGGGGGCAATTAGCTTTCGAAAAGCTGGTTACTGAATCGTTTTTAATATAACTTATTCAGAAAAATAATTGAGTTTTGGTCTATATTTTTAGTTCTGTTAAAAAAACAAAATGAAATAAAATCGTGAATAGTTTTAAAGCGGGCCTTAACAATATTTATTTGTTTATTTTATAGACCCAAAAATAAGTCTGATTTAATTATCACTATTTCAGTAAAACTGGGCATGACAAAATGGTTAGCATGACGGATTGTAAATCCTAAGATTCGTGGATCCGGTCCCGTTGCGTTAAAAACTCGCTCCATATTTTGAATAACCTATACAAGTGGCTGGTAGAGTAGCCCAAGAGGTGGAAGTAGGTGGTGTCACAAGCTGCCTTTTCTCGAGTCAATCAGTTCAAAACTATGGGTGGCTAGCACAAGTATCCCCAGTGAAGCTTTTGAAGAATTTCGAAAATAAATGTTTGTTTTTCTGTTGAGTACAAAGCTACACAATGACAGACGCCCACTGCGGCTATCGAATCTCAAGTGTTAGTGTTATCAGTTCTTAGACATACCACTGATCTAGCCGAGGTCGGAAACAAATATATAATAATGTAATTACTAATTTTCATTTAAAATTCAAAAGTAATTATAACTTATCTAAGTTTTTATGTAATTACATTAAAATTAATGAGAATAATACGTTTAATTTAATAAAAAATGTGTAAGTGAAAAGTTTCACGTATTTAAAAATCCACGCTCATCAACATGACACATGAAAATTAAGATAAGAATTATAATCCACTATTAGTATTAATACGTAAAATTTTTGCCCTCTGGTGATTCAATTATGATTCAAATTACAGCTTACACTCCTGAAGTTTGGTTTCTATACCTGCGGTGGATAGAGCATAGACAGCCTATTGTGGTTAATAACAATTAATGAAGCAAAATCTGTTATGTTATTTGTGTACTTTGAGGTGTCCGTGAGGTGTATTTCGAGCTCTTGTAAAAAAATGTAGAAGCAGTCACGTAATTATCACATTAGTACAGTTGCATCACCCACTGTCCGGATTTTCAGTTAATTGTCATGCAGTATCGTTTACAATAAATGTCCAAGGACTTATGAAGGACCGTTTGAAAAGTTTAAATACCACAGAGTAGAACAGAAGGCCAGAAACTAGTACAATCGTAAAATAAAAAGCTTTCACATTGTCCAACAGATGTCGCTTTCAGACAATTAGATTTTTTTTTTTTTTCAATGTTTGGTTTTGGGTAAATTTTGGAGCGAAAACCTAAAGGGATGGTAATAAATTAATCAACACCACACACCGCTAACTCTTCCGCTACTCTTGACAGATTGAATAGTGGTATTTGACTTTCACTCTTATAATACATCAGGGAACTTCGATTCCACTATTTAGCAAGCTAATCCCTAAGATCTCCTCGGTTGGATGAAACTTATAACTATTTTCCATGATTTCGAAAATACATCTTATTCAGACTCATTACATGAGTGTTTTGTGTTTGTTTGAGATACCGTTTTTCAAGCAAACGGCCTTTGTCGGAAGTTCATAGCATCTTTTCTTGATTGTCCCCTGGTGGAACACCGGTAAGGCTTCGGTTTTTTGTTTGTTTAGAATTAAACACAAAAGTAACACCATGAGCTATCTGTGCTTTGCCCATCACGGGTGTCGAAACCCGGTTTTTAGCGGTGCTAGTGTCAATGGGGGATGCAGGTAAGGCTTCTGATTTACAACAGTAAAATCGGGTGCTCGATTCACCTCAGTGGACACAGTAGATAGCTCGATGTGGCTTTGTTATAAAAAAACACAGACACGTTTTTTGTTTATTTATAACAATAGAAGTCGAAGAGTAGGATAAGAATTATATGGTAATTAATATCTAATCTAAAAAAAATGTAGTTCTTTGCCTATAATTAATCTTAAGAGATCGTGCTTAACAATGATTGGATTTCTTTGTATTTGGAAGAAGTCTCTGTAAGATTATAAATAGATTTAAACACTTTATATGCCATAATTTATCATCTGTTTTAGCTCAGTTTCACTATACGTTAATGAATATTTCAGGTACGTCGTTTATTAATTTCTCACTCAGTATATTTTGCATCTTGTCCAGGAAATAACGGAAGAAAAACTGATAACGTGGTTCTCAGATCTGAGAATTAAACGGCGAAGGTTAGTGTGGTTTATTCCTTCCTTCAAAATAATTATGACATACAACTGATAATAAGAAACTTAAAGAAGAAAGTGGCGTAGGTTTTTTCATCCGATGAAAACAAGTTCGTATCTTACTGCTATTCATTAGTAATGTATGGTTTTTAGTTTAAGACAAACATATTATGTCCTATTTTTCTTTGATAAACAAAGTAAAATATATTTCGTACAACGTACAACGTATTTTATGAAAGTTCCATTATTTTTAATAACTCAACGGCAAATCTGAAAACTTAGGACTAAAAACTGGGTTTCGATACCCATAATGGGCAAGGTGCAGACAGCCCATTGTGTAGATTTGTGCGAAACAATAAATAAAATGTTTTCATGGTTGATATTTCCGGTAACTGTTGCACTGTTTGAAAACAACGTTCTCTGTTCTCACGATTTAATTTTCAGTAATTGTAGCACTGTTTGAAAGCTGGGATATTAATACCAGTTTGTTTTTTTAAAATGTTGTTTGTCTTCGCACCGCTCATAGAAAAAAAAAAAAAAAGAAACCAGTACCAGTATACACGTTATTGTAATCTACATCTATAACTTCGACGTTTTAGTCATTTTGGGCCCCAGTAATTTATTTTACTATATCTTTTGGCTTATTAAATAAACGCCCCGCCCCGTTTTATCTGGTCCGCTAAGTTGTGTCAAACGGGATTATTAATTACCCTGGCAGGTCTTTTATTACAGCCCACAATCGGTGCGCTAATGGTCATTAATCTTTTGGAAACAGTCAAAGCACAGAAACTTTTTATGTCTTTGTTGTAATCAAGCTATTTTGGAAAAATAAAATATATTTCCTTGATCCTATAGGCTATAATTTTCACCAGGGCGTGGCTAAGTGAGACTGAAAAGAAATATACATGCCTTAAGGTTGGCCAAACAACAAAAATCAGTTAGAATATTCATATATTTGGTGAATATCAGAGCACAGTACTGAGTTGATTTCTATCACGTGCCACCGTACGAATTATGATCCCCCTTCTACCCACCTTATCTTTCAGGTTGTTGTAGTCGTGTTTACAAATCGAATGGTGTTCTAGTGGTCATGTTCTCACACTGAGTGACGTTGTAGGCATAAGTTTATAAAAACCTTATGCCCTATACACAACCAAAACTTCATCACTGCTTAACAGGTAGACACATTCCATATGTTACTCGTGCTCTTTAGCAGATCAGGTGAGAAAAGTAGCTTCCCTTTAACGTAAAGTAGGCTACTACTGTTAGTCGTCAAAAAGACGCAGACGTTAAGTGGCAACTAAAAAAGTAGAGATAACTCTGCCAAAGTACTTGAGTCTGTGAAGCTGTATGACAGAAAAGCATTTCCCTCTCCGTGATAATACAGCTAGATAATCAACCGAAAGACAATGGGTTTAAAAATTAATTAATAATTCACTAGCTTTACGTTATAACTTACTCTATGATGGCCACACATGTTGCCATAAAGTTGTATACATTTCTTCAGTAAATCTGGTTTTATCCACTTAAAAATTTTGACTTTTTTTAATGGTTTATTTACGTCGTGAGATTCCTTTCTTAAAGGTGTCAAAAAATTTGAGCAATCGAGCCAAAATACGCCAAGTAGCACCGTGTGTATTGTTACTTCTCTGATAGAGCCTCACGTGCGTATAAAGTTTTACCCCTCGAGATGCTATCAGGAAATGTATAATTAATTCAATAATATTTAATCATCAAGTTGTATGTGACAAACAGTAACTGTTTTCGAAACACCAGCTACACTTTATGTAACCTATCGTTAAGCGACAGGGAAAAAATTCTTGAAGACGAGAAACTTACGATGGGAAAAAAAGTAAATTAATTAATCCACAAGCGAGGGAAATTAGCATTTTGAAAGCGGTTTGGGTGACCGTATGTAAGTTCACTAATAGACCACTTCGGTTATAACTTGGCGATGACGAGAATCCCACTTTAAGTAACAATGTCTTGAAATACACGATTGTGACTTGGTTGTTAAGTTCCTGTCACCATGACTTCCTCGATGAATAGCGTCATTGAATGGAGTACCATGAAAAGATACCTACAACGGTTAGTACATTATATTGGTGTGTGCTTTCAGTGACTAGATATACAGCCTACATTGTTGTATTTTTGTTATTAATATTTATTGAAATATATTGTTATTCAATAAGAACAGTCTTGTTTGATTGGATTTTTTCAGAACAATTAATAAAAAATAACCAATGTTACTGGAACAGTGAGTTATATTATTACTGTATAATAATCATATTATTAGTGGAGCATTGAGTTATATTAGTAGTGGAGCAGTAAGTAATGTTATTAGTGGAACAGTGTATTCAAGCCCCGGCATGGTCAGGTGGGTTAAGACGTTCAACTCGTAATGTAAGGGTCGTGGGTTCAAATCCCCGTCGCACCAAACAAACATGTTCGCCCTTTCAATCGTGGGGGCATTATAATGTGACGGTCAGTCCCACTATTCGTTGGTAAAAGAGTAGTCCAAGAGTTGGCGGTGGGTAATGATGACTAACTACCTTCCCTCTAGTCTTGAACTGCTAAATTAGGAACGGTTAGCGCAGATAGCCCTTGAGTAGCTTTGCGCAAAATTCAAAAAACAAACAAACACAGAGCGACTGGTATGAGGAGGAAGAGGTCTCGTGCACCTGACCCTCCTGGGTGTTCAAAAATTAACATACCCATATACCTACAAAGAAGAAGCGAAGCGAACGATGACCACTAAATACATGTGGAAAAAAGGGAAATATATATATATATATATATAAGTAAAAAACAAAAACAAGAATAGAAATATTGAAAAAAGATAAAAATGGAAGAGAAATGTAAAAAAAAAAGGATAAAGAAGGGCAAATGAAGACAATACATGGACATCGCTCTGAAAAGGCCCGGAGTACTGTGGAATACTCTGGCCCAAAGTCTACACAACAACAAATTCTTACTAGTAGCCGACATGAAAGTTAGGAATGGAGGAAGAGGTTTTGTGCACCTGACCCTCCTGGGTATGTAAAAATTAAACATACCCAAATACCCACAAAGAAGAAGCGAAGCGACTGGTATGACCTAGGAAGGTCGAAACGTTGTTCTCTGCTTTATTAGTAAAAGTGTTAAAACCCATACCAGATGTTCTGAAATACATTTTAATTTAAAGTGGGTCTCTCGTCGTCAAGAATGTGTTATGTTATTACTGGAAGAATGAGTCAGTTATTACTGGTGCAAAACAAACCTTAAAATTAAGTATATGATTGTAAGAACTAACCGAAAAGTAAATTAAGGTGTTAGAAACTTATGGATATTTTGTTGTTTTCACTGACATCATTAATGAGGTTCCTCAAATCAAAATGTACTACATCTTTAGGCTAAAATAAAATATGAAGTGTTTATGTTGGGACAAAGTGTAAAGTTTTCTTACTTGGTACATGTTAGATGAATTATTCTGTACAACAAAATTGTGTAGGCCCTCTAGATCCTTGAGATAAAAAATACCAATGAGAATACCAAGAGAATATAGAGGTATTTCTTGGATCGTGCTAATATCCTAGAAAGGAGGACCAACATTTAAGATAACTTTCTTTCTTCACCCCAGCTTAATGCACACATGTGCAATATTAACATAAACTAATAGAACAATTATTGTAACATTCCCGCAGTTTGAGTTTGTTTCTTTTCTGGTATTCTATTAAGTACATATGAGAACTCTCGCGCATTCTTATCTGTTTTCAGGCAACTCTCGAAGTGTGTAAATGAATGCAAAAACCAATCTTCAAGTACGAAAAGGTAAATAAATGGCCATTAGTTAATAAATCATGAATATAAGTATAGTGTGTTATGAAGCAACAGGGTAGATTTTTTGTTTATCTAGATTTGGAATAAGCCTTGTTTATTAGGCCTACTATACGCTATATGTATGGAAGAGACGAAATTATTTTTGTCTTGTTAACATTTATGCATTTAACTTCATGTTGTTTACCCCAAGATGTATATTGAGTTGATGGCTAATTTTATTTATTAACTACCAGTAATGTTAAAAGAGTGTATTAAATAAAAAATGTTAGTTCTAACACAATATTCATAATACGTCAAATTAATATCAACGCTGAGTTTGAAAATTAAGAGGGTAAAAAATGTTAATCATTCTAGCTTTCAGTTGAAAAATAGCAACAGTTAACAAATATTAAAGGATTAACATTGATCAGCTCTTATTATTTTGCCTTTTGAAATAATATTCAACAATTAGAACTAATTACGTTCTATCATTCTGCCTTCTCAAAATAACATTCAACAATAGGCACTAATTACATTATTTTAATTTTTCAAAGTATTGGAATAACATTCTTAATGACTGACTTTTTTTTTCACCAGACTTTTGGGTGGTTTGAAAATCCAAGAGACCAGAAATGAAACAGGACGTAATAACACTCATGGTAAGCATAAAATGGAACTTAATAACACATAATAAACATGTGTATGTGTAATTTTCATGAAAGAAAATGAAATACAAAGAAAAACAAACAACCAACAACAAACAAATAATTTGAAAATTATGACAGTCTTGTAATAAACATTTAGAAGTTTCTGTGTGTGTGTGGGTGTGTTACTTAATACATGTTATGTAATCATGTAATGCAACAGAATTGTTGAAAGTTAATATTTACATACAACTTATTCATAATATATCTTCATTTTTCAGTGGATGCGTCAGAAGAGTGGGAAAGTGATGGCTGGGATACTGACTTTAATGATGAGGAGGTTAAGTAAATATTATTATTCTAATTAAATTTAATATTTTTTGCTTTAATGTAAATAACATTCTGGTTTTAAGAATTTTGAAGTGAATAGATGTAAAAACTTTTCTCCGGTACTTGAAAGCTGAGCATATGAGATTATGTCCCTACTTTGGCTATTTTCTTATAAATAATATATATAGTTATCAGAGGAAGGTACTTGGTTATTGTGTTGTAGTCCGGTTAGGACTAATATTTCACAAAATTTGTGGTAAACGTTTAAGCCCATCCTTTGCAAATTATCTTTCTTCCATTATTTCTTGATTAATAACCAAGTCAAGCACCAATTTTTTTTAGATTCCATTATTTCCAGGTCTTTTTGATTTCTTGTGAAGACATAGAATGAATGGAAGCACATGGAAATACAAGATGAAAAAATGTTTTCATCTCAGAAAAAATTCAATTTTTCTTATTTGGTCCTTAAGTGCAGTTTTATTTCTTAGAATTATTTTGTACTGTAACAAGAAGAAAGGTGTTAGGTTATAGAACATTGCATTTTACTTTATAACAAAATTCTGTTCCAGTCTCAAGTCTCATATATCAGTAAGATTATTTGTTTAACCAATTCTCATTGTTACATAAAAATTGTCTTTTTTTAATTCTAGGAGGTGGCTGACCAAGTTGTATATAATCCAACCATGTCGACATTCAGTTTAACAACAATAGGTAAATTGAATTGGGTCTACATATTTATCTGTACAGAAAACATTTTTTTATCATAATATATGAGTCCATGCATACATTAAGTTACTTCTTGTTGAAACAATAATAATTTGTTGTGTACAATGATGATTATAACATGAAACATAATTGTTTCTCTATTTATTCATGGTACCAATAACTGCAACAATATTTTCATTGCTGATATTGTCCAATGTCAACAAGCATTTTTATTAATTCAAATGTGCAACTAAGCATTATACACATCTCATTTACAGGACTTGATAAATGTGGTAATACTTCCCTCAATCGGAATAATCATGTTATAGAGTCCTTCAATGGATCTACAGACTTTCAACTCTAAAATTCAGGGTTTGATTTCCTGCATGTAACTCATTGTATAGTTGTGTTTTTTTGCTAAAACACCCAAACAAAACATATTAAAAAAGTTTACCCAACTGAGTCGTTATTTCTTAAGTCCATAAAGTGGTAGAACAAAGTTTCTTATAACACTGCTTTTGTCACATAAGCATCACAGCCTCTTCTAACATATTTCCAAAGATGAAGTTTCATAAAGAATGAACTGTGTGTAGTCCACACTTCACTTTCCCTCCACACACCCTTTTAAATAACTGACAATAATGTATAGTAGTTGATCAGTAGGTTTAGAAAAACTTGAAACTTGCAACATACTGGTCGTAGTCAAAACATTTCCTAGATCAATGTTGGACAATGTTCTTATTTAAATGTAGCATTTTTCACTTATGACCTGTGAAAAGGTTTTACTTCCCTTGTATAAATATTTGAATACTACACACATAGATTAGTTTCAGTTGTCACCACTGATACAAACATTTATTTGGCTCAACACAGTTGACTTCTGATTCAATACTTCTCTAGACTGTGTTTTGTTGGAGTTCATCTTCTTCACCGTAAGATTAATTCAGATCTTCATATGAGTAGGATTTAGTGCTCCTGATTTACAGTTATGAACTTTGAAAATTAGAAAATAATTCCTTACTATTTTTTTTGCTTTCAGGATCTGAAACTACAGAGCCTTCAACAATAACCAAGTTACAGGTATGGCAACACTGTCACTTTAAACCCTAAGCACAACAGCATGTTTCATTGTGTAGTTTGTTATCCTTTCACAAGTGATAAAACAATTAAATAAGCATCTTTGTAATTTTCAACTACTGTACGTCTATGGCATTTGAGACTAGGTAACCATGATAAGTGAACATTTGGTGACCTAAGTGACCACAGTTTAGGTGTACATTGTGTTTGTACTCTTAAGTATTCATGTCAAAATGATGCTCTGGACAATCATTAGATAAACAGTGTTTGTTTTCTAGATTCAAGATGCTTGTATTGTATTCCTGGTAACTATACATTTTATTATCATTGGTGTTTCTAACAGAGTACCAAATTTACTACTGGTTTACCCGTAAGTTACCCATTCTCACAAGACTAATGTTCGTTAAAATATTTTTGTAATGAATGACATTGAATATTAGTATATCATTGGAAATATAATGCCTAGGGAAATGCCTTGGCTTTCAGAATTCACCAAAAAATTCCTTTCCATTAGATTACGTGTTTCTTGACTCTGTAGTGCTATTACGTATTTGACCAGCAGTTGTCTGTCAGAGACTAGATAATCATTAGAATATGATGAGATACAGGATCATGATAAACAGAGTTGTCATGTTAAAAAGTAAGAGCATGAAAAGCAGGTGGAATTTGGATTTTTTGGAGCAGGAGACACCAAATTATGTTTTGTTTTCTGGCATCAGACACTCTCACAACTGGCCAAGTGGTTAACGCATTTGATTCATAATCTGAGAGTCATGGGTTTGAATTCCCGTCACACCAAACTTGCTCACACTTTCAGCCATTGGGACATTATAATGTAACAGTCAATCTTTCTATTTGTTGATGAAAGAGTAACCCAAGTTTTGGCAGTGGATAGTGATGTCTTACTCTGCTAAATTATGGATGGCTAGTGCAGATAGCCCTTATGTAGCTTTGTGCAAAATTCAACAAACAAGGAAACACCCTCACTACACTATTCGTTTCTGAAGTGAGTGTATGAAATAGCTTAGACTAGGTCAAGTTTTTTATTGTTTAAATCTCCTTATATGAAAGGAAATAGATTTAAAGTTCAAAAACTGGCATTATAATTCACACAATCAACCATAAAGAGTATGGGATAGTGAATATCTGCTGCTTATATAACAACTGTATGTTCTAACTCAGATGAAAAGTAATAGAACAAAAGGAATGCTTCATGTGCTAAGATATATCTGTAGTAAATCAGTGTTGTCTGGATCTGTTTAGTTATACTACTAGTCATTGTTGTCTGAATCTGTTTAGTCACACTGCTAGTCATTGTTGTCTGAATCTGTTTAGTCACACTGCTAGTCATTGTTGTCTGAATCTGTTTAGTCACACTGCTAGTCAGTGTTGTGTGGATCTGTTTAGTCACACTGCTGGTCAGTGTTGTCTGGATCTGTTTAGTTTAAACTGAACAGTTGTACTTTATGGTTGTCTGATATTTCTAGCGTTGTTTTAGTTGATAATTTTATCTTATGGAAAGGCACTTAAAATTAAACCTTGTGTGCAAAACAATATACTGTTTGTGATTTGTAAGATTGATATTTGAATAGCAGCTGTTGTCATGAAACTAACAAACCTTCTGGATCTTTCAGGATGAAAGTGGAAATAAAACTGTAATTAGTATTTCACTCACCAATGGAGTCGACTGTCTTGGAGAAAGAAAGTCTAACTTAGGTAAAACTGTTTCTCTTTGTTAGTTTTGTTCTGATATAGAATACAAGTATGACCAATATCTTTAAAATATTCTCCCTTTAGAAGAAGCCTTTTGCATATTAGGTTTCGGTAATTATACGTTTCTGTAGAGAGTATAAACAATGCATACCCATAGTGAATTTAGGTTTTACACTGGTATCTTGTGTGGCCTGGAGGAAAGACCAAGGCCCTTTTTCCATTACTGTAGTAATTCTTTGACCACAACAAACCAGGCATGAGATACTTTAATGGTGTATGAGACAATTTGCATGTATATATACAGGTGGAGATGATGTCTAAAATACGTAAATATATGGGTGAAGGTGATAAAGGGTTAAAGTAATATATTCTATTTTTAAACTTGTAGGAATTTCAAAATATTTATAAAACATTGCCTTGGTGTTTAATATCAAAACAGATTATTATTGAGCAGGTAGAAATCTATAAAGGTAGACTGCTAATTTTGGAGGTGAAGGTAATTGAGAAGCAAAGTCACATTTGTGAATTTGGGGTCATAACATTTTGAAATAAAAGGTTTTACATTTTACCCAAAATGATGAATTTTAATTATTTGATTTTTAGCAACCTGTTTTTCATAATAATTACAATAAAAATGTATTTGATTTTCGTGTAGACAAAACTTTTTTGTCACTAACATGTATGTTTATAATATAAATCTGTGCCATTTCAAATTAAAACTTCTATTAAGAAGTGCAGTATTTGAATTAAAAGAACTGTGCCTATTTTTTTATATCTTGGTAGAATCTTGAAGTAGATTTTTGATTGTTTTTAATAACTAGTTGATAGTGATGTGTCAGGACATTCTGAACCATCCAGCCAAGTGTCCAATCCAGATGAAAGTTCTTTATCTAGTATACCTGATGTAAATTTAGGTAAGTTTTTAGTTTAAATATAGGTTGCGGTTTTCTCTTGTACATTAAAAAGATTGCTATCTTCTAAATAACAAAATATACCAAATAACAGGCGTGAAGTTTACACCCAAGTGGTCAGATCTGTCACTAAATTCCAGAAATTTTTTTATTTACTAAAAGTTGCTAACAGCCTTCTGCATGAGTGCAACAATTAGTTTCATATGTCTATTACTTTGTGGAGGTTAGAGCACCTGACTTACAATCTATGGGATTCAAACCTGTCACTAAACATGCTTTCCTCTGAGCTGTGGAACATTATGATGTGAATGTCAATCATATTATTCTTTGGTAAAGAAGAACTCAAGAGCTGGTGGTGAATGGTGATGACTAACTGCCTCCCCTGTGGTTTATTGCTTAAACATTGTTGATGGCTAGTGCAGATATTCCTCAAGTAGCTTTGCATGAAACTCGACAAAAAAAAATTATTTCTTTGATCAGAGATTGAGCAATGATGTGGCATCAGGATACTAAGTGTGTTATACAGATTAAGTATGAGATTAACTAAAGGCCAAATTCACTTGTCTTACATGTAAGGGTTAGTAATGGCTTGTGGGATACTTACTGGTTTTTTAATTACCTAAAAATGTAAGAGAGTATTTTTTTGTAGTGAAAGATATGTTAATTTGTGTGAAAGTTTTCTTTTTATCTCCTAATGTCTCGAGTTACTCTTTCCTAAATTATTTTTTCCTCTTTTAAGGAATGTTATCATTAATTAACAAAACACACACTCCAATTCTGTCATCAAAACATAAGGTACCGAGACCACCAGAAGCTCCAGTGAGTCCTAAACTTTTCAACTCAAAATTGTCATCGTAAGTTCTGTTTGTATATTTTAATTTAAAGGCTTATCGACATTCTATTACTGATCTGTATCAAAAATAGCAAAATGTTTGTTGAGGTTGTTAAAAGTTATTCCAAGTTAACTTAATGCTGGGATAACTTTAATGTTGTCACAATTCATGTTGAATCATAGAGAGTGTGTTTAATTTCTTTAAATTTCGTAGTAAGTAAGTTTAATTTGGCATGGCCTGGTGGTTAGAGCACTTAACTCTTAACCTGAGGGTAACAGGTTCCAATCCCTGTCACACCAATTGTGCTTGCCCTTTCAGATGTAGGATCATTATAATATGACAGTCAATCCCCGTATTTGCTGATAAAAGAATAGTCCAAGAGCTAGCAGTGAGTGGTGGTGACTATCTACCTTCCCTCTATTCTTACATTACTAAATTATGGATGGCTAGCGCAAATTGTTCTCGTATAGCTTTTGCAAAATTCAGAAGCAAACGAACCACTTATATTCCATGTCATTTAATATACACAGGCCTTTTGCTTAAACATGTAAAAAAACACAACTTATTTTTGTTCTCATCCTATAATTTGTCTCAAAATTGGCAAAAAAATATTTTAAACAACCCTTAGAGATAAGCCTATATTTCTAACCAAATATTTTGTCACAAGATTTTAAATACCATACCCATAATCTTACAGTTATGATCCACTATAAATCTGCAAAAATATGATTTTTCAATATTGTTTTATGAATAATTCAATCTTTATTATTAGATATTACGTTGCAAAATCTTTACATCACACACATATGCACACACATGGATTTCTTTATCAAACTTTTATGGATCAGAATAGAAATTCGTTTTTATAAATTATCTATATATATATTTAACTCTGTAGTTTGTAACTCAGGAAACAAACAAACAATTGTACATTTCATAAATATTTCATTTATTACAACCAGTTTTGCCAGTAAAGTGGTCATCAGATATCTGACAATGCCTTTTCTTGCAAAACTGTGGTTGTAACAAATGAAATATTTATGAAATATACAATTGTCTTTGTTTTTTTTATCAATTCTGCTGTTATGGAGTCTTGGTTTGAGAAGTCATAATTTGTTCTATATTGTTAGAAGAAACAAATTTTAAAAAACTAGAAATTTATCGGTGGCCTGAATGTATTTATAAAATGTGTATGTTTTTAATAATTTTTATTGTGGTGTTTGTACTCCTATACAGGAACAGTCCAAACTTGAAATCAGTAGTAAGTAGAAAGCCTCCACCATACGAAAGACCACCTAACGATCCTCCTCCACCTCCTTTACCCTTCTGTGATGTGAGTAAATGTTCCATTTCTGTGTAGTTTACCTTCTTATAATTAAGATTTAACTTACATTCGATTAACTTCATCTTGAATAATAAAAATCAGAACTAGAAATAAAATGTTAATACAAATCACTCCATTACCTTCAGGATTACTAAACTGAAAGAAATAAATATTGTAGGTTAAACTGGTAGAGGGTTTACATTCCAGGCTGCAGAAGAAAACGTCAAGGTCTCAAGCCACATGTGTGTAAACTAAACGCACTTGGACTTTCACATAAAACTGTATTATAATTGTGTCAGTCAGTCCAACTAATTAGTAAAGAATTCTGAATTATGTTTTTGATTTTTTTGTTACTCATATCTTTCTTTGAAGGTGTTTGTGACACAAATTGTATCTATCTTAAAGAAGCTTGCAGGGTTAACATTTTAAAGAACCATTACATTGAAATTAAAACATAGAACTGCTTGATAATTAAGAAAGCTGGCATGTTCCACGTTTTCCTTCTCTTAGCCTCCATTACTGTCGACTCTTGAAGACGATGAGCAGGAAGATTATGAAATCCCAATATGTGGGATCCCAGTCAGTGGGAGTGCTCCTCCAACTATTATTACAGTATTGGGCACACATGCTGGCCAAGTTGAGTCAGTGGTGGCCACCTCCCAGTCTCAGTCCTCCATTACTCTTCTTTCGCCAGTTCCTGGTGTAACCGAAGATCACGAAATCCAAGGAGGTAAGGGATATAGCATACTAAAACACAAAGTTCCTACAACCATGGTTGGAACACAGAATGGGAGTTTATTAAACTATAACAGCCACAGAATTAAAAAAAAAAAAACTTTTGAACAGTTAGAATACATAAAGGTTCAATTATGACAACTTGTGCTCTACATTTTAAAATAATATCCACATATAAAATCAACAGTGAAATTTAATTTTGCTGACAACAAAAACGAAAAGACTACATGGTTCAGTATATTTACACTACCATCAACAGGAGTGAAAAACCTACATGACAAGCAGGTAGTTTTATAGAGAAAAGGCTTAACTCATAATATATGAGGATGGTATGAATATTATACATGAGTGTAACAAAAACTGATAATGTATGTACCACACTCTATAAACTACCCACTTATCATGCAGACTTTTTCTTCTGTTAATGGTAGTATAAAACTACCAAAATATGTAGTTTTTTTTAATGTTAACTATCAGCCAAATAAAACTTTACTTGCATTTTAAACGTTTATATATATTTAATTTTAAAAACTGTTCTTTCTGTGGATTACCAATTGATAATGTTTTCACCGTGGTGGTGACTTGTTTTGATATGTTATCGTAACAAAATCATCATGACTTCTGCCTCATTTTATCTGAATGGTTGCCATTTGTAAACACTAGCAACTACGACTTGATACTTACAACTGAATATTTTCAATGCTGTTATTAATAAAATGAGAATTATTTATTTACCTGTGCTTAATTGGAATCAATATTTATAGAGAAAGGAAAACTGTAATTACTGTTTAGGTAATATTTATGTATAATTAGTACACAAAACAAGAATTAGGGAATCTATCACAGAATGGCTGGTATGGATATTAACACTTTTATTGATAAGCAGAGAACAACGTTTTGACCTTCCTAGGTCATTTCCAGGTTAACATAGAGAGATTGCAAGTGACTGTTGCCGGACACATTAAGATGATCTAGGAAGGTTGAAACGTTCTCTGCTTATCAGTAAGTGTTAATACCCATACCAGCCATTCTGAGATAGATTTTGTATTTCAAGTGGGTTTCTTGTCATCAAGAATTAGGGTAGTTGTTACCACATGCAAGGAAAGAGGTGAAAGATGTCTCTATCTTTCTAATATTTCTCTGGTATATGGCATTAGATCAGAATATAGTATTATGATGTTAAAAACCCTGAAACTAATTGTTTGTTTTTCTTTTTTACAGATACCTATGAAACAATAGAGAAGGTAAGGTTTTTTTTATGTTGGAACAATTTATAGTTGTACATGAACTATCGAATGTAATTTTTCAAGATTTTCAGGCCAGCTTACCCTTGCTCCTTTCTGTAGCTACAACTGTATTTTTGGTTACAGGAATCTTGGAGTTACCACAGCTGTAATTATGCTTATTTTGATGTTTGTGATTGAAATGCCTAATGCTTAGAACAAATACCATCATGATATAAGTTACAACTTATGAAACTAAGTTAAATTTATTTTGTGAAAAATTATTAAAACTAGAAATCACGTGAATACTTTGAGAGTTATCAACCAATTGTACTCAGTATTCTTATTGTAGATGCATATATGTATTGTGTGACTATATTTTAAAAGGGTAGTAAGTTTTTATCTATTTCTATATAACAAACTTCTGCAACCGTGATATTTTTTCTTCCCATTTTAATGTTACATTTTGTTTCTTTGTTAGGGTGGAGAAGAAAATTATGAAGTGGTATTAGAAAGTACGTACTGAGTAACATGTTTCCAAAATTACCCTCACCTAGATAGATGTTTTCTGTGAGATGTACAGAATTCTACTCTCTTACTTAAGGCTAAGATCACAAATCAACACTCATCATATGTCAGTATATAGTTAATATACTTTTTAAGACGTTTCTTTAACAAAATAATATTTTGGGTATTAAATGATATTTTTCCACTGGTACACACACTCATAGTTAAGTATTTGTTGCTGATGAAAGATAAACACTGTTACTTAATTTAAAACATAAAAAATCCTGTTTCTCTATGGGTAACCTTTGAGGACTTGATGTATATAATCTTTGTAATGAAAGCTATGCCTTGAATTAAATAATCTTTTCTCAAAACTCACAAACTTTGATCGATCATCACACAAATGAAAATAACTTATGTAAAGTTAGAGACGTTTTTATTAACTCTCTAGTATCACTAGTTTATTTTGTGTATTGCCTAATTACGAAATTTCAGTCTTAGATGGATGCACACCCAGCGAAGAATGTTAAGTGTCACAGTTTCTAAAAAACAAATAGCTTTTATTGTTAATTGATAAATAATCTTACTTTGTTTTATTTTGTGAAGAAGTACCAATACTGAAATACAGATAGAGCCAGATATTCAATTTTGTTCCTCATTATTTCCCCTCCCTTAGTTTATTAAATTTATAAAGAGCTTTATTCTCTTCAGATGTATACAACAGACATTTTTTCGTATCATAAATCAGTGTTTTTTTCTAAGACCTGTCAGGGTCTTCGTCATCGCTCGTCTCGTCTTCCTCGGATAAACCACCTAACATGAAAGCCACTACCAGTGATTCTCCACCGCCTCTACCAGATAAAGTGAAGAAATATCAAGATCTCCAAATATCACACAGTATTGTAGATTCCCATGTGGATCTTGATAGACCAAAGCTACCGAGAGGAAAAGACAATCTTAAGTCAGCTGAAGAACAGTCACAAACATCTGTGACTGGTACAATAAGTGGGCTTCTCTCATCTGTTTTAGCCAATCGTAGCCTCCGCAAAACCTCACGAGATCAGAGCAGCAGTAGCAGCAGTAGTAGTAGTGGAGATTCTATATCCGTGACAGGTAGTCACTGGTCTCGGGCAGCAACTCCAGAAAAAACTGGTAAAGTCACGAGAAATAGTAATTATACTAAACAAATTAAGAAAAGATGGGATAGAATTCCACAAACAATATTTATTACTTTATGTACATGTAATGTGTAAAAATTAGAGTGAATTTTGCAATGTTTGGAACTAAGCTTTTCACTATAGAGAAAACGTTATGAAATGTCTCCCTTTATATACCTTTTCTTAGAATATTGAAACAGTTAGTAATTTGTGATGGCAAGAAAACCCACTTGTAGAGAAATATATAATATATATTTTCTCAACCCAAATGAGCCGTTTTTGCATATATAGTTAGTAATTTCTAATCATGATTGTTAAATAAACATAGACACCTTTGGTCTCGCATAATAGAAGCTAAACATGGACTTGTTTCTCAAGTGTACCCATTACTCAAGTATCCCTTCTTTCTTGTGGTAATGAAAATGAGGTCTTTTTTGTTCCATCTGAAACTTTCCATCACCTTTGAATCTCCAATCAAAATTTCCTTTGGTGGCTGCAGAAAGTCCTCCCCACCCCAAGAAAATTTCTGGCAGACAAAGAAGGTCCTGTAATAAGCTTTGCCTGCTCAGTTTCTTCTCACAGATGGTACTGTGGCAATCAATGTATAACATTTCACCAGAGAAGTGTATAAAGTACCACTGTTGTTAGCATTTCTCATGTGTTACTATTGGATTATCATAACATATTCTCCTGTAAACATTTTAAAGCTTGCTTAATGTTTTGTTTCTGTATATTATTGACTTTCACCTCTCTTCCAAAACTTTTCTTTTATAATCATAGAAATTACTTGGTTTGTTAGATTTTTAAGTCAGAATTCAAAGTGTTTATTTATTATTATTATTCCCTAATGCTTTTTCAGAATTTGTCTCAACTCCTCAAGGACCTCAGCTTCTTCTAAAAACTGTAACATCAGTACCATTTCCAAAGCAAAATGCACAGTTGTTCACAGAAGAGACAGGTATGACTTTAGTGTTTTTAATTAAAGGTATAAACTAAACAAGCTTGTCATAGCTGGCTTACTATATTACAGCATCAGTAGAAATAAAAACTGCTGCCTAATAACAAACAAAGATGATTCTTGTTACCTACTAAAACTATTTAAAACAGTCATAATGTAATATAATGTTTAGGGACAAAAAGAGGTCTATATGTCCATCTCAGCTGGCACGTCCACATTCGTATAGTTAACTTTTTCTTAAACGTATTTAAACTTATCGACCCCACACCAATTCAGATATCTTTCAGAAACTTGACAAATCACCCAAAATTACATAGATTTTTCTTCAAAGTTTAGGTATGTATAACCTGGCAATAATCAATGAATTCATTTTTTATATGTGCATGTTTAGATATTTTAAGAATGTTTATTATCTTATTACATTAATCTACAATTTCGGATCACAGTTGAGTTTGTTTGCATTTCCCTATAGGTTTGTATTCTTAAAATTAAGGTTTATACATTTTTCAGAAACACTTCAGAAAATGAAATTAAATTAGTTTAATAAATTCTGATAAAATGTAACATTCATCACGTGATCCTCTAGCTTGGTTTGTCCCCACCCCCTTGAGTATATTACTAATTCTAATAGTCCTAGAATCTTGTTGAATCAAATTCTTTTCTCTCTTGTAATAAGATCCTTTGATTTATAAATTTGGAGAAAATATATTTGACATCCTTATTTACCATTTGCCTTATACAAAAACGTATAACATTTATTGAATTCTTTTAAATACCTGCTGTGGTAAAGTACATGCCTTTGTCAACAACTGACTAAACAGCAGACATATTCTGCAAAAGTTCAAGAACATTTATTTTCTTCAATTTTTCATTGAATATGCAAGTTAAACAAACATAATTTGGAGCTTATTTAATAAGAGAAAAGAATTCTGAAGAGAGTAACTTGAAAATGTTACAGTAATTACTAACATAATCACACTTTTCTTTGTTTTTTTGTCTTGGTAAAATCTTTTGGAAATGGGTCAATATTTTTCTGTACTGCCCAGGAATGAATGCTGCCAGCAGACCTCTTCCTCCAGTTCCTGCAGTACCCCAGGACCCGAGAAAAGATCAGGTTTTTTCACTCTTACTGTATTCTTTTCTACTAACATCATTAAGAATATTTTTTGCTGCCTACAGGTCTACGGACAGTGTTAAAGTGTAACATTTTAATGGCTGTACACCTGTTTACAGCCAAATCCTACGTATATATATATATATATATATATATATTAATTCAACAGCAATATAATGAGTAGAATTAGGTTTAATACGTAATAGTTTAGGGTAGGTTATAATATTCATGTGACTGCCAGCTATGTACTGCAGTTTCAAACACTGCTTACTCTCATTAGTCAAGCTGTATGTAGCTTACACTGTATGCAGTTAAACAGTGGATACAGATGAAAAGTTTCTTTGTGTGAATTCAGTTTGTTTTACTATTGTGAACTAAATGTTACATTTGCACCTATTTTTCCTTTGTTGATTAATAATTTCAACTGTTTACACTTGGTCTGAATATGAAAAAACATGCCTAGAATATGAAATCTCTAATACATATCCATCTGTTTGACAGTTCCTGGCTGAATATTACAAAACACAGTGGCTTTTTGTGAACTGTCTACCACTAATTTTAATCCATGCATAAAGGATCTTTGAATCAAATTATTAGAAATAAGTAAAGTTTTGTGTTTTTTTTACTAATTACAACAGAAAAATCCATGGTTGTTATTCTATAAACTTACTTATTTTTACCATCCATGTAATTATAGGACCCACTACTTCAGTATCCATGGTATCATGATATAGAGAGAGATAACGCAGAAAAATTGCTACAAAAACAAGGAGGTGATGGTTTCTATCTTGTCAGGCCAAGCCGCCGAGCTGGACAAGCTAACCCTTACACACTGACCATACTCTACAGTGGTCGTATATTTCACTTAAATTTGAGAGAACGTCAAGATGGTTTATATGCTTTGGGAAGAGAAAAAAACAGGGAAAAGGTATTAACGACCTTTTGTGATACATCCATTCTCTGACACATTTCCATGAACTAATTATAACTTTATGAAATATAAAACAAGGCCAGTCGAATAACTACAATTTATAAATAACAGTTCACTGAAATAAGAAAATAGTCCACACAATGTTCCACTGAAGTTTGTTAGAAAACAGTTTTTTATGGTTAGTCTAATTTTAGGTTTCAGATGAAACAGTTACATTTTACTTTTTATAGTTTAATTTTGTAGCTGGGTTTTTTGTGTTTGTATTATACAAAACCTTAAGGCCTAACTATCTAACAAAAGGCCGATGATGATAGAGTTAATTCACAAGCCAAGGCTTGAAGTCAGTGTGTTCTGCAAAAAAAAGATTTTACCATCAATATTTTTTCTAAAATTAAAATAAAATGCTTCATATGTTTTTTGTTGAGTTGATAAATATATTTCAATAACAAAGTAAATATTGAAATTGTAAACGTTAACGAAAATATTTTCTTCCAAAATGTTTGTATCTAGATAATTTCATTGTGGGCACAATTCTGAGAAGAAAACTGTAATTAATTATTTTTCAGACTTTCTCAACTGTAGCTGAATTGATTGGTTTTCACCAAAAGGAACCTATTCTTCTAACCACCAAAGGAGAACCTGCTGGGAAAATCTGTCTTAATAGCACCTTATCGAAATTGTATTAGATTCTTGACTCAAATATGCCACCGTCTAGCTCTACTATAATCAAGAGTTGGTGTTTAAGAACATTAATAGCTTATTTGTGAGAAAAATATGAACTCGTGTAAGTGACTAGATTGAAGCAAAGAGAATTGGTTATGAAATGTCCCAGGTTCCACTTGGAAAAGTAATCCACTTCCCATGAACTACTGAGAACTACAGTCAATTCCAGTTCTCATAATCCTAGTTAGGTTCAATCCATATTAATCTTATTTCTAAGCTTGGATTGAGATTACTTAATGAGGAAATAATATATTCTTCTCAGAACTTTATAAATCTGTTTACAAAAAAAATAGTCTTTATTAATAATCAGTGATGTCGAGAAATATATATGTAAAAACGGCTCGTTTGGGTTGAGAAAATTTTTTACGAGCCATTTTTACGTATATATTAGTCTTGATTAATGAATTGTTTTAGGTGACTGCTTGCATTTAATCCTTTGTACAGCTTAGGTACAATATATACAGATGTGGTCAAAATTATCTATGTATTGTTGTTATGGTTAGTAGCCAATGTGATCACCTAAGTATTAAGTTTTCATTACACATCTTCAGGAAAGTCTTGAAAGAAGGATCTAAAGATGTAGGATCTTCCTTAGTAGGACTTTAATGAATCAGCTACTGATTAAAGAATGGGTATCCAAGTTTTGTTGTCTTCTATTCTAAGTTGGCTGAGTGTGTCATCAGTTATATGAATGTATTATTGTTTTTTCATTATTCATTTTCTTGCATGTGGTTTAAATCAACTTATTTTATTAGTGTTATTCTAATTTATCATACAGTTGTATTTTCTGAAGTAATGGCTATTGCAAAATATTTTAAAAAATGCCTAACTTTGTTAGAGGTCAGATTCACATTGGTTGATATAAATGATATTATTACTCGTCAGTAGGTCTTTAGAATGTTTAATCTTTTCTGTTGTGGCTTCCACATTGTGATGTTTTCCGAGACGCTTGATCTAGGGGGACATGGGTGTGTACCTGTAACATTCTTCCTGCTTGTTCTCCTCATCTTTTCAGTTTATATTCAAGATATTTACCAGTGTTTGTAAGTTTCCAGTAAACTCCTGTGGTAAATAAGTTAGGTATCTTGGTTACAGTTTAAGAATACTGTTTCCACTGTGAATCATTTTGTGGGATATTGTCTATTTGGGTGGTTATCCTTTATTATAATGTTGTGGGGGTCGAGGATGTTGCAAATACATCTTCAACATATCTGAGCCAAAATCACCTACTACCTACAGTGGCTGGTGTGAGTCTACTAACCCTAACAGTCATCAACTTACCATTAGTACTTATGACTTAAATGTGCCTCTCCAGATTCTTGTAAACAATATATCGGCAATCTGCAAAGAGGATAAGAATGGTTCATTTTGAATAAATTACCATAAGTTGCTGAACCACATTTACTAACAAATGTGACCCTCTTCAAAAACCATCAACACACATGTTGGTGTTTGAAGAATTATAGTAGGTGATTGTACAGCGTTATTTAAAACCAGAAATAGCAACAATTCTTTTTGTCCATTCTCTTGTAACCATACATAAAAAGAAAAGTAAGTGAACGCCAACAATAAATATCGCTTTTATCAACAGGACTTTTCACACCAAAAACCAGAATGATTAACAACAATTACAGACTAAAATGACACGGTTTCAGTTATTTATGAAACCATTTCTACTCTAAAACTGTTGATGCTATTAAATCAAAATAGATATGTTACTCTCGAGCATTGTTTAAATGTGTATGGTTATTGGTACAGACAATAATTTTCATAACCATGCAACCAGTTTGTTTCTTCTAAGCTCTAAATTATTATTGTTACTAAATTTTCTTGAAAAGAAAAAACAAAACATTAACCATCTAGAAAAAAGCGTGACATTTAGATGTATAAAAACTAAATTGTACAAATGCTCCAACTACCTTTGAACCTCAATTTTCAAAACAAAATGTTTCCATCATTAGAATTAATCAATAGCTTAATCCAGTTACACTGAAATTTTTAGTTTATCCAACTTAACATTAATAAGAATGATGATGCCCAAAAGAATGTTCTCACTTTCAGCAACATGACACAATCACTAATAAAAAAAAAAATAGTTATCTCAGCTGAAAATGACTTCTTTCTTCTCGAACTTATATTTATGTCCCCTGGTGTTACAATTTTCACTATTAAATACGAAACAGAATTATGCTTTAACACTGTCAGTTTCCATTATAGTGTTAAACACCTCAATCAGATCCTGTCTGGCTCGTAGTTTTTTTAAGAGAAGAGTTCAGAGATCTTAACCAATCGTTATACGACAACATTTTCATTTTTGGTGTTCCAGTAGCCCTCCATCTGAACTGTTTTCAACAGTTCAATGTCCATTCTAAAGGAAGAAGGCCAAGACTGAACACAATACGCTACGTGTGGTCTACCCAGTGACCTATACAATGAAATTATAATCTCTTTTAGAGTTGTATTCAGTATTTCTATAGATACAGCCTAAAATCCTATTTGCCCTACCACAAGTAACAACGCACTGCTTGGATGGCTTCAGAGACTAATCAACCAGAAAACCAAGATCCATTTCTTTCGTGACACTGTTAAGATTATTCCTACCAATATTATACTTATAATTGAAATTGTGATATCCCACATCCATAAATTGCATTTATTATAATTAAGTCAACTGCAGTTTATGTAGCCAACTCGCTACGTAATCAAAACCCTTTTGTATATCAAGTATCTTCCTCGCAGCCAGTAACACCAAAAACTCTGATATTACTAGCAAATATTTGTAATTTATTAACCATTCCTAAGAGTAGATGTCTTAACACTCAACCCTGAAGACTCTACTCGTCCACACATGTACTCTCATCTACATAATCAGCAATCGATCCAAGTAAAAACGTAAAAGGAATCGTAACTTACATCCCAGTTAGAAACTAACTTTTTGTGGTCTTCACATTGCTAGTCTCATTTTAATTTTTCTTTCAACCTGCCTTTTACGATTTAACGTTTACCTTCGACTTCATTACCGGATTAGCCTGTTAGTATAAGTAGCAAATACTAGTATCTCACATATATTTATTCCGGCACTGTTTGACTTGGCTGAACTAAACATGATTTATTACACCCGTCTAAATGACGAAAAAATCTCTTAAGATAGTGACCTTTAATAGAACTTTTGAGGCATTTTGTGTATTCTCCAAACTGACAATTATTTTTGCAATGTAGTTTTTAATAAAATACAAAACATATTTGTTTAACCAATTTTGTTATTACATGACATTTTTACTGCGTTGTCCTGTGCGTGTTCAATTCACTTTTACTGAAAAATAACATTAAAACCCTTTATTAAAAAAAATAAAAAAATTCCCCAGATGCTCCAAGACGCCTTGAAGATATTTCTGTACTAACTTTGTGTTATTTCGAAAAGTATTTGAAATGTTTTTAAATGAGAAATTAGCTATTCATTCAATTAAAACACTTTAATAAAGATTGCGTGATTATCTAATCTTATTTTTATCGTTATCTGAAGAGTACTGGTAAATTGAAATCAGTTTTAGGGCTAAACAGTTTATAGAAACTAAGTGAATAATCAAATATTAGTAATTCGCCACGTTAGTTACCTGTAATATATGATCAAAGTTAACATTTTATAGTTGTTAACAGTGAGCTGCGTGGTGGCGCTGTATGCAATATTTTGAAGAAAGAGGAAACGTGTAAAGCCTTTTTTGTTTTTATTTTTTTATTGAGAACGTTTCTAGACCTTTAAATAACATATTTATATCTAGCTTTAAGTTTGTATCAGCCAGTGTTAGGTTCGCAAATATTATAAACTGTATATATGCGCGTCTTCTTTCTCGTTCAGTGTTTTAAAAAAATCATTCTTCCGTGAAAAACATAAAAAGGAAAAATATTTTTGTTATTAACGTTTATATTCTGAAAATGTCAATGTTTAAAAATGGCCTCACGTGATATATGAAAGTTTAGTATTCTTTTATCGGATGCTGTCCGACAGGTGTAAGAACAGGTAGGTAATATTTGTGACTGTAATGAAACCCTTGAACGCCTAGGCCTACATTTGTCAAGGATTCGATATTCAAGTGTTTTTTGTTCCTCGTCTTTTTATGAACCCACTGACTCAATTATTGGCGTTAAATAAAATTCTAGTAACAATCCTCTCTGAAACGTTGCATTTCATAAGTATAATTTTCAATTAAAAAAATTAAATTATAAAACTTTACATTTTTTTTCTTACAAGTTTTAGTATTTCCAGAAAGTTCTTTATACCCGTACCGTTTATAACTTAGTTTTAAAATGAAACGTTTTTGATGTTGTTTTTTTGTGGTTAAAATTTATGAAAGTTTATGATTAAACTAAGGTCTACTTAAAGTTTTGTTCATATTACGTGTTGATTCGCTGTTGTACAAACATGTAAAATCGACTATATTGTATTTGTGTCATATGTATATGTTAATAAAAATAAAAGCAAAAACTAAAGATGTCCTTCAGGTGCAGTGTGCATCGTTTTAAAGTACAGCATATAAAGTGTTTGTTGATTAAAATTCACTGCCACAAAGTCGCAGGTAACTAATTTGTTTAGACAAAGGAACTCCTTTTTCTGTAACTAATTGAAAGTAACTCGTCTTCTCTAAGTGACTTGCTTAAAGTGAATCACGATTTTAGTCACTCTAAAGATTCCAAAATATTGGTTTCTAAAAAATTAAACGCGAAGCAAAATACAGAAATAGCATATTTGTAAGAATTCGCTGTAGTTTTATAAACAAAAGACGTACAGTTATAGGCCTAGAAAAAGTACTAGTAAGAATGTTACGGGAGAAAAAATTTTGTTTAAGATTGTTTGTTTGTTTTATTTAAATTACGCACAAAGCTACTCGAGGGCTATCTGTGCTAGCCGTCCCTACATTTGTAGGTCTAAGTCTTCCACAAAAAATTATTACCAACTGATTGATTTGTGAGGAGCCGGTTGTACTTCGCATGTGGTACCTGCCACACTGTTGCGCATGCGCATAGTTTATGGAGGAACACTGGAGCTAGGTCTATTCCAATAGATCTGTATAACTTTTGAACTGGGTCTATTTCTTTAACATGACTGTACAAGATTTGAATAGAGTTTATTATTTTAACATGGCTGTATAGCTTTTAGATTGGCTCTATTTCTTTTACACATCTGTATAACTCTTGGACTAAATATTTCTTTAACATGGCTCTACAACTTTTGAACTGGGCATGTTTCTTTTACACATCTGTATAACTCTTGGACTGGGTCTATTTCTTCGACATATGTGGATAACTTTTGGACTGGCCATCTTCCTTAACTACGCGCACCCATCAACACTTCTCTCTACAAAAAAACAAAGTCGCCGTCTTTCTTATTTATCTTGCTTGAATCATCTTGTTTAAATTCAAAAGCATCTGAAGGTGGCGCTTTCGCATCATGCAATATTAAAAGAAGTAAAACAAAATCGCTTAGATCTCTTATAAATGTTTACATCATTAATCCATATACAATAATAAAAATAGTTAATAGCTTGTAAGGATCAAAGATACAAGATATATAATTTAAGTTACTTTATAAAACCTTAAGAAAATATTAATAATTTTGTGCAATGTGTTCAAATTACAGTCCAATAAATACCGGAAATAAATTAATACGTTACCAATATCAGGAAAATTATATATATAACAGAGTTTTCACATCATCTATGCTTTTAGATGTATTAACAACAATCGTATATCTAATTATTGTTTGTCTGAAAAAGAAAATTTCTCCAATAAAACCACTGTAGGAAAATGACATTACGTTAAGAACAAAGCACATTACCAGAGTGCAGATATAAAATCATTAACCAAACATTTAATTTAAAGTTTTCTATAAAACTTGTACCTTCAATTTTAACAGAAATTAATCTTAAATTCGATTTTTGTATAAATGAAGGTTTGAGCAGTACTCCACATGTTGGACAGTTAATAGATGGAAACAGGATAACTGCACTGAGCTGCATAGAAAATAACTGGGAAGTTTTGAAGTAAATCAAAGATTGGATATGTGAGCGACTTGCAACTTTTCAGTCCTATAGTAGGGACGTACCAGAGGACTGGAAGTTAGGTAACTCCTCTTTTGAGGCACTATAATTGTCTCAATAATTACAGTACTATTAATCTGAGAAAAACAACAACAAAAAAACGATTATTAGTCTAATAAAAGATGTTTTGCAAAATCAGCAAAGTTTAGAATTTTATTGGATATGGTTTCACTAACGAGAATTCTTCCTTTGCATTTATTTTTTAAAAGGTTACTCTTTATGTAGATGAGGATAATTGGTATATCTGAATTTTCAGAAAGCATCTATATGTATTTGTATTTTGAATTTCGAGGGCTATCTGTGCTAGCCGTCCCTAATTTAGCAGTGTAAGACTAAAGGGAAAACAGTTAGTCATCACCACCCCCGCCAACTCTTGGGCTATTCTTTTACCAACGAATAGTGGGATTGACCGTCACATTATAACGCCCCCACGGCTGCAAGGGCGAGCATGTTTGGCGCTACGGGGATGCAAACCCACAGCCCTCAGATTACGAGTCGCACGCCTTAACACGCTTGGCCATGCCGGGCCCAGAAAGCATCTGACGAAGTGCCACATAAAAAGCTAGTAGAAAAAAAAAATCTTTATAGGTGTGTGGTAGTGGGGGATAACTTAGATAATTGAATGAAAGAGTATCCAGACAGAAGAGAGATAAGGGCTGTTATAAACAGAATTTGGTCAGTTGTTTATTTGCTTGTTTTTTTAATTTCACTCGAAGCTACACGAAGGCTATCTGTGCTAGCCTTCCCTAATTTAGCAGTGAAAAACTAGAGGTAAGGCAGTTAGTCATCACTATCAACTGCCACCTGTTTCACCAACGAATAGTGGGATTGACCATCACATAATAACACACCCACAGTTAAAAGGAGGTGCATTTTTGATGGAAGAGGATTTCGAACACGCGACTCTCAGATTGCTAGTCTAGAACTCTAACCTCGTAGCCATGCTCGGCCACGATTTCAGATAAATTGGATAACGTCACAAGTGGTGTACCTCAGCACATAGTCTTAGAACCTTTACTCTTTTTGATTTACAATGATATATATGATATTAATGTCTTCGATGTTGTTAGCTGTGAAAAGGATTCTGCTGATTTTCAAAAGGATTTAGATCATTTAGTGAGTTGGACAAATAAATGTCAGATAGATTTGTATTATATCTTTCATTTAATATAATTAATGTGGGTTATCATAAATTGAACGGGAATAACATTAACAGTGTTATGAAAGAAAAGGATCTTGGTGTAAAAGTCAATAAGTTTCTAAAACCATCAAACACTGTGTTGTTGCTACTGGTTGGACAAATATGAGTTAAGGTTGTACCTATAGAAATATTAAATACAAATCTAAATATATTATAATGTCATTGTATAGGTCACTTATATGGTTAGGCCAAATCTGGAACGTTGTATTTATTCTTGGGATCCTTACCTTAAAAAGGACACTGAATTGTTGGAATGGGTTCAGAGAACCGTCACTAGAATGGTGCCTTGGATGGAGGAGTTGTCGAACGATAATAGAATGTAATATCTTGAAAAAAATAGAATTATAGTGGTTATAGTTGAAGTGTTTAAGATTGTAGAGGGAATTTATATTGATGCACTGTCTTTTCTCATATTTAACAGTTAGAATAGTAGGGACTAGGGACAAACATAGATTTAGGCAAGATAGCTGAAAACAGCATCTAAGACAGTTCTGTTTATCTAACAGGGTGGTTGGCCCATGGAATGGGTTGCCTTTGGATGTTATGGAGGTAGAAATTTAAGCGAGTTTAAGAGAAAGCTTGAAGAATAACAAAATGGTAAGGGCTGGTTTTAAAGATTCTTTTGAAATTTATTTATTAATAGTTTAAGTTTAGAGTTACAAAAGAGATGGTCCAATAGGTCCCATGTTATTCAAAAACTTTACGTTATGGCACATCATCTGTCTGTTGCAGCTTATTGAATTTGCTTTCTTTGAATTTTGTGCAAACGTACACGAGAGCTACCTCCGTACTAGCCATCCCTAATTGAGCAGAGAGACTAGAGGGAAAGCACCTAGTTATCACCACAAACTCTTGGGCTACTTTTTTACCGATGAACAGTGATATTGACAATAACATTATAATGCTTCCATGGTTGAGAGGGCAAGCACATCTAGTGAGATAGAGATTTGAACCCGTTATCAGAGATCCCAACTATTTCAAATTACTGAGCGTAATGATTGTAAACAGAGCCCTTTATCATTTGCAGTTACTGGGCCTGACCAATGTCTCTAAGCTGTTTATTATTATAACTTATTATTTAATACTGCTATACATTGCTCATTTATGACTGTTTTGTGTATTTAATACATAAATTAAAAGTTATTTTAAAATTGTCTTTTATTTAGTTCAGAGTAACAAACATACTGGTAAAACAACATTGAACATGCACAAACAGTAAGCAGAAAAAGCCTATGTGTAAGGAGTTGTTTATATAATGTTTATGACACTTGTTGTAATAGTTTTGCAGCTGTTGCAGCCTTTACTTCCATGAGAAAGTCTCTGGATGGTTGGGAGTTACAACATCGTCCATTTGACTGCATACACATCTTGTGTGTTATAATACTGCTCAAAACTGAGGTGCTCAAGTTTGGTCTGAACTTGCTTGTTTTTAGTCACTAAACTAAATATCATTTCACTGTCAGCATTAGAATGGAAGACTAAGAATTCCAAGCATAACACCACACAGAATGTCATACTTCTGGTTGCCACTTCCATTCTTAACTGTAGATAGCTGAACCCAAAACTTGTCAACATTCAACTGAAGAACAGTTTCTGAGAAAGTATCAATGTGATAGTTCAAATATTGCCCTCCAACTTGTCAATAGTGTCATGCTCATATGTATTGACAAGGACAGGATACCTGTCTGTGAAGATGCATAGAGATGAGAAATCTTTGCTTTCAGTTTTGGATCAGCAACCTCTGCGTGAATCAGAAGTTCATCATTTGGATGGAAATGTTTCCTCATGTAACCTGTAGCTGCAATATAGTATTTCTTGACACTGGTGTAGAAGCTCATCAGGTCCAGGCCCTTTTCATATTTAACAATGTATTCCTTGGCAGCATTTCCAATAGAAACTGCCTCATCAGATTTGTGTAAGGATTCATTGCTGTAGTCAAGTTCAGTGATGTTGCCTTCAAGATATTCTGGCTTGATGTATCTGCCAAGTATGTTTTTAACTTGTGTAATCAGAGCTCTATGCATAATGTGTATGCAAGGTTTCTCTCTTTGCAATATCAAATTGGCTTGCTCAAATAGAGGAATTGCAGACTAAAGAAAGAGACAAAATAACAAGTTCATTTTGCCGTCCAAGAAAACTTGCTCTGCGCATAACTTTGCTTGGTTATTTCCTTGCAAGCTTTCGTTTTCTTCTCTTTTTTCATTGATTGTCTCTTATTTAGTTCAAGGTCAGACTGCCTAAACATATATTGAGTTGTATCAAATGTTTCTTTGTCTGCTTTTGGAGACTGTTGTCTTGTATCCCTGTGTGGCTGAGAGGATATAATGTTTGTCTTGCTGCTTGACTGAGCTGCACGTTTAGATCCTTTTGAATCTAGTTTTTCCTTTTCAGAGTGAAAATATTTCTTTAATGGTTTCCACATGTCCAATATTCTGTTGAAGTATACCCAAAGTGATAGCCATCTAGTTATAGAATTTTTCGTTTCTTTGTCATACAATCCTTGAAACTCTTTGAAATGTTGTTTTCTGCTAGCACTTTTGTCCAGAAAATAGATATCTATCAATATATCAGAAACTGGGCAGGGCAGTTCTCTGGAAGGTTTCTGGGCAACAATATTGATGAGGTGCAGGCACAGCCCATGAAGTAAATGCTAGGCTGTCGTCTTGAAATGTGTCCCATCACACCTTTACCTATACCAGACATAACCGAGGCATTGTCTGTAGAAAAACTAAGACAGTTTTCCCATGGAATTTTCATCTTTGTCAGTTTGTGGTCCAAAAGCTTGAAAATATTCTCTCCCGTTGAAGCTTCTTTCCATTCTACCATTGTCAAAAGAGAACAAACAATTTTCCAAGCAAAGGGTCAAGATATCGTACAACCACTGGATACAGTTTTGAGTCAGCCATGTCTGTGGATCCATCTGTGGCTAAACTGTAAACACTGTTAGTAAATATGCTTGAAATCATTGCCATCTTCACAACCCAACATTTGTACAATGGCTGTAGTTTTGGTTATAACACAGCCACATTTTTCGCTATATCAGAGTCTGGGAACATTTTTCTGAATAGATGTCCTGCATGATCGGCTACAGCTGGAGGTAAATTATGAGCAATGACGAATTGCATTTGTGGTTTCATATTCTAAATTCTTACTCATAAATGTCGTTATCTGCATCGTTTTTGTCTTTGCCTTAGCGTTTTGTTGGTGAGATGCCGATTTTGTACGTCTGGAACAATTGTTTATCCTGCCATGCACCACAGAAAAATCGATGTGACAAACTGTACAAAAAGCATGACTGTCACTGACTTTTGATGCAATGACCGGATATTTTGCACTATACTCTTTCCTAAATTTTTGATTCACAGTTTTAGTCCTTTTAGATTTGCCAGAAACAAGACAATCTGGTGAACGAGGACTTTTTCAACTTGTGAACAATCACATTGGTGTTTCTATGCCGCTTAGAAAACGAGAAATACCCATCTACGCAAGCACTGATTGGCTGACAAGCATTGATAACGTAACTATGGATTCCCCCACGTACCCAGTATGGAGAAACACTGCACTCAAACTATTGGTAGACGTCGGAGATACAAATTTTTATTATTTCAAGCACAAACATGATTATCGCAAGTAGCCATTTGGGCTGCGTCTTTTATTTATTATCAAAATTTATTTGCATCTTACTAGAAACTTTCTTTTCACCCCTTTCAAGCCGTGGGGGAACAATTTATCACTTTATCGTATAGGCCTATATAATATATAATAATTTGGGAGTTGGAACAAGTCGTAATATTTGTCTACATTAATGTATAATCGTAATATATACACCAAAATAGTAATGATTACGCTCAAATTGTAATGGCATCTCTGCATTTGTCAAGCACACTAGCCACCTGGTTATGCTAGGCCATGATTATTGGGTAAAATAAAGTTTAACATCACATGACTTGGTGATCAGAGTTCCTAAACACATTTTTCACAAACTTGGTTTATTTATTGCATTTAAAAAACAAACATCCTTTATTTTGGTGAGACTTGTAATAAACAATTCTGTTAAATAAATACTAACTAAAATCACACTCCTTTCACCCCCTAACAACAATAACACATTGTTTGGATGGCTTAAAAGACTAACCATTACACCAAGATCTGTTTTTTCCATAACACTGTCAATGTTCTTTTTCCATCAAAATTATACTTAGAATCCAAATTGTGATATCCCACATTTGTCTGAATTTTTACTGCTTTTTCAGTGCTTCAATACCATTGGTGAGCAGATTACAGATAACCTTTTGAGAATCTTTGTGCTTAATAACAAATAATCCATCATTTATTTGCCAAAAAATGAATGAATGAAATAATTTCTTGTCCATATCTAAAGACTGTTCAGGTTGAAGAATATTGCTCAAGTTTTCATTAGTAAAAACTGAAGCAAAAGTAGATTTTAATAACCTATAATCATCAGATATTAACCTTCTAGTGCTACCCTTCCAAATCCTTTACTACTATCTTAACATTTTGCTCACCCTTAACCTATTTGAAGAAATCCTCACTAATCATTTTTTGCATTTTCAGCAAACCCCTTTTATATATATTTTCTAATTTCCTATTAAACCAACTTGATCTTATGTAGTCGACCATCTTTCCAATCACAGTCTAAATAACTAAGTCAAAAAACCCTATGGTTGTTCCCAACATAGAGCTGCTAATCAGTCATAAATTTTAAAGTTTTTCACTCTTTGTCCATCTCAGGTATGATAAATTGATCACAAGTTGAGATGTATGGGTGTTTTTACCTAGTTGTTTAGTTTTGGTTTCAGTTTTTGGATTAAGAGTTTTTATCTGCTGTATTTGTTTAGTTGTAAATTCTACAACTGTTGGATAGCTACTTGTGCATGCTCTCTGATTCTGAAAGCTTGGGTTTGTGTTGACCCATTTACCAACAAGCACTAAATGGGCAACAAATGAAACCTTTGTCAATGAACTAAATAATTATATCAACCACATCTAAATACTAACCAATTCATCAGCACATCCTTTTGACCAAATAGTGGAATAGATTGTGACAGTTGTATCATGCTCAGAGCTGAAACTGTGAAGCGTGTTCATACATCTCGGCTCAAATGTTGGTTTGTTTTCATCTCGTGTTTGGCACAAACCACATCCATTGTGCTACAATTTGCCAACATGGATATTTCTTTAAGTAAATCATTTTTTAAACATTTATACAAAATGAAAAATCAAATAAACACTTTTATTGTCTTGAAAAAAAAAAGATATTTGGAACATACTTCTGTGAAACATCAAGGTGAAAAAAATGTTCAGTAGATCCAACAACCAACCCATTAAATACATAATAAAGCACAAATCTAACAAAAAGTAACTATAGAAAAAGAAAAATATTTTGCTATAATACTGTGTGTTTAAAACATACAGACTAAAGATGAATATTTACATAATATATGATTAAGGTCACTTATTTTGGTAATTTGCGTTTGAAGAGTAAGAGAACGAAAGTTGGTACAAAAGCCTTAAGTTGTTGATATTATACTGAAGAATTATATGATAAAGGACAAAAAATAATTTCAGGGAAAGTATACAAGGTTTGAAGAGGAACAATCAATTGTAATGTTAGAATTTTTAAACACATTATAAAAACTACGTCAAAACTGACGCACGTCGGAAGTTGGTAGAAAGCATACTGTTTAATACTTCAGATAAAATTTATTTTATTTACTCTTTAAGAACATGTTTCTTACAAAAAACTACTATTAAAACCCACAAACCAACCCTTGAAGAAATCAACACTTTAAAATCAGAAAAACTAGACATGCTGAGAAACAGCATGGAACTACATAAATCAATATAAATAACATCATGTTTTTTAACCAAATTAAAGCTGACCAGGCTTACTATTTCTTCTTTATTCACAAATCAATGTGATGCCTATAAGGTCCATCTACTTGCTAAGACGAGATCAAGAAGAGAAGTTACAAATCACATGCCTGAAAATTTTATGCTTACAAAATAACATCTCTAGCATCAGGAAATTTTCCTGTGAAACAATTAACAGGTTTTATTTTTTTCATATTTCTGTATTATGATAAACAATGAAAGGGTAATGGAACAGCAGAAGAGGATGATGGCCAAATTACCAGTTCACACCTCTTGGAAATTTGAATTTAATTGAATAATAGGGTTTTAAGGGTTGAGAAAGTAACTATAACCCTAGATTTTACACTTGTTTGAGATATGAATATTACCAGCCACTTTGTAGTTTGTTTAATTGTATGTTAAACCACAAGAGGGCTACCTGAACTAGCCTTCCTTAAATTTGAAGTAACAGACTAGAGGGAAGCCAACTAGTCAACACCATGAAACTGGGATATGAACCATGGAATATCACATTGACTATATAATGCCCTAATATCCATTAGGCTGTTCTTGGGCTACCAGTCAGAAAAGTTCGAGACACTGGAAGGGGTGAGCAATTACAAAGGCAAAAGTAGGTAATTCATATACGTAAATAAAAATCAAACTTTACATTTATATACACAGTATAATCAGCAGAGATCAAGCCACTTATAAACTTTAATAATCATAAAGAAAACAAAGCCCCATAAAAACATGAAAAAAAATAACAAAAATGATATTGACTTAAAAGGAAAAAGATAACCTTCAAAAAGATATTAAAATAAAATGTCAAACTTATAGCTAAATAATAATCTAAAAACTTATTAATAAAACAACTGAACAAAGTTCCTGTTGGTTTAAACTAGAAATCTCTAGTTTTACTTATCTTTAACTAATTATTTAATGCTTTGAGATACGCAATACAAAGAAAAAACCAGTTTATTTGACAAGTACAATACTTCTAATATAACTAAGGATTTCATTTAAAAAACAAAAGTTATAAACCACACTTCATCTACAAAGAAATAGCATCAATATGAAACGTTATTTTATATAAAATTAATTAGTAATTTATTATTGCTACAGCTAGAGTAACGTCTGAGCAATAAAACTATCACAGTTGTTTCAGTGATATTCTCATATTACATGGTATGCTATTATATCATTCCTCATCTGTCACTTGAGACCACTGAAAGGATTAGCATCCTACTATAAAGATCAGAATGAATTTAAATATTTTGGCAAATTAAACTATCTTCTTATCAATGTTAAGACTAAGTCCATATGCTTTGACTTTTGCTGGAAATGAAAACGGATGTAATTCAACTTGGACAGAGTTGTCACTGTAATGAGAAACTTGTACAGGTTAATTCCTACATATCATTGTGGTAAGACAGTAAGAAATACTTTCAATGCCAATATTTACTAACATACACTACAAACAATTTCAAATAAAGATTGCATAACTTTAATACTAAGATACAATTTTAAATTAAGTTATGCAAAAAAAGGCCATATCGTGGCCAGTCTATAAACTGTTAAAAGTTTCTGGAACAGTATTGGTCAGCCCTTCTGAATAATATAATACTTCAGTAATAAAATACCAAAATCTATATTAATTTAAAAGAATGCTTTGTACTGAAAAGTCTAAGATAACAATGAAATGCTCATCATAATTAATTAGTGGCATTATACTAACAGGTTTGCAAATTTCTTTACCCCATGATTTCTTAATTTCAGTCTATTAATAGTTGAATCAATATCTGGCTCTTTCCAATGGTTGTTTTGTCTTCATCAGAAATGGGACAATTTGTAGTTACATTCTAATGGATTACTATGCTACTTTATTATAAAGACTTGATTAATGTACATTTTGAAAGGGTTTATCTATTAAATACATCTACAAAATAATATTAACGTACAACTTTACAGGAATGGTTGTATGATTTAGAAATTACTGGAAATGTATTGTAATTTTTTTTTCTTTTAATACCTGTACCTTTACATTGTAGAAACACTAGTTCCAATAATCATTCATGATGTTACAAAAACATACAAGTTAAAAAAAAAAAAATCAAACATTTTTGAAGGGTTGAACTTTCTCTGTCAAATGCTAACTTGGAAACTATTTCTGATACTCAAGTTTATGTAGTTATCTTTAACAAACTAATCCATTATCAATAATTGGATTTTGTAATGTACAACCAACTGGAAATTCAGCTAATTGCATGCTAATTTCTTTGATGTTTGTTTTTCACTTAGATTTGATGTCCATAACATTGTATGGTCATGCTTCAAAGTAGTATACACAAATACATATTACTAGAAGTAACATAAATCACTTTCCTTCTACTAATTGAGATCAGTTAGGTGTCAGCACCACGGAGTTTCGGCTTCTCGGTATCATGACTGCAGCCTGCACAACAAATAAAGGCATGTCAAACATTGTGCACACACACATACAACTACAAGAGGTCCAATTTTGTTATTTGGGTTGTCCATGTTCAGGATTACTAATAAAGGGAGAAATTCTCTAGAACCAGTTTACACTCAGTTACAAAGAAGAGACTAGATCTCGCATTTCTTTAAGAGACAAGCCACAGGATGGTTGGTATGGTTATTAACACTTTTATTAATAAAGTAGAGAATGATGTTTCAACCTTCTTAGGTCACCTTCAGGTTAAAAGAAGGTTGAAACATCATTCTCTGCTTTATTAATAAAAGTGTTAATACCTGTATTAGCCATTCCGAGATACATTTTTTACTTAAGTGGGTTTCTTATTATCACGAGACAAGTCACACTTTTGTTGGTAAAGGAAAAAGTGTTTTAACCAGTTTAAGAATACAAATTTCAAGCACAAAAAATGTCATATTTCAAATGATGTGTTTTTATCAAACAACTTTGTAACTAATTTTTCTTAAATTCTAAATTTCAAACGTATAAAACACATACATCTCAAAAGAGAGTAAATACAAAGTCCATGATACTAGAGTCCATTTCTTTTTAACAACCAAACCATCGTCTTAGTTTATTATCTTGAAACTCGCATGCAACAATTATTTATATATTAGTGAAATTAAATAATTACATCCAAATGAAACTAAATGAATAAACAAAATCATGAGGAAGGACTGTTAAAAACAGTAAATCCCAACCTCTGATTAATTAAATTATAACCATAAATTTGTAGGCCATAAATAAAATACATTAAAATCAAACAAAATATGCTGCACATTTTAAAAAAATATCCTAGGGTACAAGCTACAACGTGGGATTATAAAATGTATCCTAAGGTTTGGAGGTGACTGGGAAGTAGTACCCACATTGCAGTGGGGATACACTATCTATTAGTGTATACATACATGTATACAAGATATCCTTAATGAATACAAAATGTTTTGAAATTATACAAAAGCCAAAAGAACATTAGTGTATAGGAGTATAGTTTACTACTTTCAGTGTTTACCCTAACAGAAGATTCAAGTTTTGACCACTTTCTTGTGTAGTTCTATCACTTCTAATCTATCTTGCATGTTTTAGTGTCACAGTTATACCTTTTACTAGGTGCATAAAATATACAAACTCACAAATTTTGTAGTTAGGCATGAATCTCTATATAATAAACTACTGCTTTTTAGCCTTTGAATAAATGAACCCGACCACTTATCCAAACAAAATAGTTAAATTACGTTTTTTCCACTTCATTTCCTAATGACCACAAATTACTTTTACATTCAATTTTAAAGAAAGGAAACTGTACAACTAGATACCTCATTTATTGGTAAACCTAACATATGAATCAGTGTTGATGATAAGTGCATTAAACACAGATTTATTAGTACTATATTAAAACAACTGTTTTAATAAAAACTGATAACTTTACCTTCATACGTTTAGAAGCTCTTAAAACAGTTCTACTTAACGGAGTACCCGTTCTCATGAGTTTTGGCACAATAACAGGTGGGCTGTTTCCTACAGTCCTTTTTTCTTGAAATTTTCGTTTATCTCCTAACTTGTCCTTGACACTACAAGAACTAGCCACTTTGCTCGTTGGTGCATTCTCTGTATCAAACAAATCCTTATCTTCGTTCTGATGCAGTTAAGTAAGAACATAGATTATTTATAATTAAAATTCCATAAGGTCAAGATCTACAATATTCAGAAACTCTTTAATCTCACAACGATCTTATCCAAGGATGACAAAAGCTATTATTCTTGTGTTTGAATTCTGTTTCCTTGAAGTTTGTTTTAGGTATTCCAAGAAAGTAAACATTTTTTTCAAAACTATCACTCAACTATATTATTTTCAAAAGAAACTGTATCCAAGTTTTATGCCCTCAGAATGGGCACTGTATCTAGATATATTTTGGCCCATGGCAGCTATAGGAAACTTTGGGCCCTAGGTACCACTTGGATTTGTATATATGCAAGCAGTATTTTACAAGACCCTATGTCTTATTAGCACATGTTCCATTGTATTTTTTAATCATGTTCACTCGTTTTAAGTATTTACATGACCAAAATTAAAAATTCACACATGGCCATCATTAATGATAACTTATACTTTAGACATATATCTTAAATATTGTCATTCCATCAGTACTATAAGTCACACCACAGGTACAACATCTAATTCCTAAACATTAATAATGTTTACACCAGGCAGAGGTAGAAGTAATTATCACCCATGGGCTATGACAAACTGTACCAATCAGCTTGTGCAAACCGATACAGTTCTTCTGGGTTGCTCTTTTTCATCAAGGCCTCCACTGATGTTTCAGTAATTATCTAACAATATTGTCTTTGACTTTGTTAAATGAAACTGGACACCATTATTAGACATTTCTATTAATGTAAGTAAAATAGCCTATTATCTTCAGAATGCACCATTACAGTCATCATCAGGAACTATGATCTTTTATGGTTTATAATCTATTGAAAATAAACTGGAATGTGTTTATCAATCATGTATTTATACATGTGCTTATTTCTGAACATTAAATAAAAAAACACAGATACCACAGGCAGATGAAATATTTAGTTTTCTTGAGTTCAAGATGAAACAATGCATTATAAATCAAAACAGAATAAATATAAAGGTTGAATTATTGTGTAGAAATGCTTATTACATTCTCAAGGTTTTAACATTTGAATTTTGAATAATTTTTTTACATTGTGTTTGTGTTGTTAGATTGAAATAACATATCTGTAAATGTGCAAGTATAAAGATGTATTTCATAACATATCCTATAAATATAATAGTTGTTGATTTTCACATTATTTAACTGTGTTTGATTCACGCAAGTTCAGAATGTTTTATATTATTGACTATTTAATATGAACCCTTTCAACATGTGTATCAATATTTGATTTACTGATAGTGGTGTTCCAGTTTAGTTTCAACTGGATTAGTAAACTCAATTTTTCAATAGCTCTCAACAAAGCTGTAATAGCAAAATATTAAGCAAATAAAAACATTCTGTGTGTGTGTGTGTGTGTGTGTGTGTGTGTGTGTGTGTGTGTGTGTGTACGTTACTCTTTCATTTACATTAACCAACAGTAGTCAAGAAATAAAATGATTCTTTGGATTACCTCAAGAACATCTAGACTAGAGCTACGTTGTATTTCTCCTAGGGTAATTTTCTTCTTCAAACTGGATCTTAAGAAATGTCTCTACAAGAGAAACCGAATAAAGTTTAGAAATGAACAAAACAAAAATACAATGTGATGCTCAAAAAAAACTTAAAAATACAATTTTGTTTTAAACTACTTTAAGTAAACAATACACTACATTTAATTTTTTTCTCGCAAGAATAATCAAAGAAAAAAGGATATTTCTTCACCATTTAATTTTTCTCAACAAAAGTAAAAACAGTAATTTTAAAAACAAAGTTTGTTAGATATCGAATTGCCTATAAATATTGAACCTGGAGTCAAATGAAATCAAAGACGTAACAAATTAAGTGACATTAGTTACAGTCCGTTTACCTTGATGGAATCCCCTACCGATCGGCTTCTTTTGTGATTTCTCACTTTGTTGGTTTTTGGTGTGCCAAACCCATTTTCTTTATTAAACTGAACAAAGGAAGCAAAAACAAGGAAATTATTCAGATAAAAGAAAAACTACAACTTCCACATATAATGAGCCAGATACATGAGTTAAAACATGTTAATGAAGTCTATAAAAATAGATTGTACTTTAATGATACATATTGACAAAATCAACCAAAAATCTTAGTATGATAACTATAATATATAATTATTTTTGGTAAAATGTATCAAAGGCTAATAAAAGATACAATAAGCAAGTTATAATAAGTTTAAAGTTTTTCAAAACAATTTTTTTCTGTGAAAGTACTTCAAACATACAGCTAATGCTTGTGTTCCCTAGGTAACAAATATGATATCTATCTAACATTACTTCTGTTCACAATACTGATATACTGTTTAGAATACCTGATGTCATTAATTTTTAATTTTGTATATCATTATAATTTCATTATAGAAATCATTTTGCATTATTTGCTCAATGTAAGTATATATTTAACACTAGCTTAAGTCGTTTAATTTGGTCACACCTCATGAGGTTATTATTGGAATTATGGTCAAAAACACTGTTAACAACAAGAGTATCCCATCTGATGAAACAATGAATTCTAATCTAAATAAGAAATGTACATTTAATTAGTTATCCTGATTGCAAGGTTGACTTTATATCAATCTAAGTGCCTAACTTGCTTTTAGCAGAAATTATTACGAAAGGTGTAATGAAAATAAGCTATTCAAGTTACTTTTATTAAAAAGAACATAGTCTGAAAACTGAGAAAGTGATACTATGTAGAACCTTAATTTATTGTTACATTGCAAGATAAATATTCGTTATTGTAAAGACTTGTTGTTTTTATTACTTTATATAATGAACAATACTGGTTACTTACACAAAAGCTAAATAAATGCATTATAACAAGTTAAAACTGTTAACAATTCTCACCTCCTTAAAAATAAAAACCAGACTCCTTCCCAAATCATGGTGTGATAATAAAGTCCCGTCTGAAATTCACAGATATTATATAAACTTCCTTTCCTATCCATCATTATAAGCTAGCAAAATATACCTGTTTAAGAAACTTCTTCTTCTGTGAAGAGTCAGGCATGCATTGTACATAAGTATAAAGCTCGGCTAACTGATGAGAGGTGTAGTCTGCAGAGTTTTTCCATCCTTTCTTCTCTCGATCACAGAAGGTTATAGTGGTGTGGATAGCATCATTCTGACATTACAGATAATGTTCCAGTCACCGAGTGTAACAAACTTATTCATCACTAATTAATTATTACAAAACTAAGCTGCGAGTTAAGTTTCATAACTCACGTGGAACATTTTAATTTACGTCAATAAAACACAAACTACTGACAACCAATTCCTGATATTATGGAATGTATAGCAACTCGCTCTCATTTTCTATAGGAGTGAAAAGGTTGAGTATCACTTAAGTAAGAGGTATGTTAATAATATTTATAGTTTATGGAACTTTTATCACAAATTTTAGACTTATTAATTATAAACCTATATCAGCTTTCAACATTTAATAAATAACTTCTAAAGCATTATCCTTCATATATGTAGGAATAATGTTTCAGGCCATCTTTCTGATTGTCCACTTACGACTGGCCAGTTCTGGTATTGAACTAAAGGCCTCTCATGCAATGACATGCAAGAGACAAAAGACAGAACTAAAACACGATTTTCTACCCATCTCTGATTTTAAATTTAAAATGGACAAAGTAAGGACTGCAGAAGAAAAAAAAATACATCTGCAGTTCCTGGTTTTTCTCGCATATCTAATACAATATAGACTATTCTCTTACTACATTGAGTAATGCTAAAAGACAGCTACCATTATTATACTGACACAAGTGCAAATATAACAGTCAACAAATCACATCAACAACTATATTTGGGTATAAAAAAATAAAACACGATCAACTGGTGGTACAACTCGTTTATTAACAGCCCTTCTAGTGAATTCAGTTTTATCTGCTGAACCCCCAACACAAACTCGCAAAGTTCACCAACTATATAAAAACAGCTTTCTTCCTGCTGAAAGGTTAATACATTAAAACACTAAGAAGCTATACTGATAATTTTCAGATAAGCTTTCATCTACATTTTCATTCAGTTTGTTTTAAATTAGACAAACCTGTGCTACTTACTGCTGAGAGTAAAGTATGTTTTACAGCACTAACCTTCTGGCAATCATCAGTCACAGAACTTGAAAGAATAACCTCTTGATCTTTAAAATGCATCTTTATGTCTTGTACAAGTTCAGTTGGTGCTTCAAATAACTCGTGAACATGGTCAATCATAAAGGACACCACTTTCACCATGTTGTCAAAGTCTGCTTGCAACTCTGTGGCACTCATCTATAAAATGTCCATGGTAACAACATTTATAGCATCTTGATGTACGTTGTCTCTGATATCTTACAATCACTAACCTTATGAATTATTGGATTTATTCTAACTTGAAACAACATTACTAAAACTCATTACAAATCTTTTGATATTCACGAATGAATGACAACTGGTAATATCTGAATTATGGACCTTATAAAAGTGTCCCCAGCAGATGAAAAAAAAAAAACATTTGTATGAATAAAAGCTTTATTAACACATTTGCTTCAGTCCAAATTAAGATTGTTGTTAAAGAGTGGGATTAAATAAATCCAATGTGATCCATACAAGTCAATGTAAAAAATACATTTGGGAATATAAACTTCCTTTTACAAGAATTCTTTTATGACTACGGTTAGTGGTCAGTTTCGTTCAACCCTTAGATCTCTAAAATTTTACTTCTATATAAATCTGTACTTCTGGGAAAGAACCTTGAAAGGACATTACACGTCACAAGTAGTTAATGTATACAAGTAAGCTATATGCTCTTACCATTTGTATACCCTAAAATAAGTGTTACGGTTGAGTGGGTTAATGAGTCTTCCATGTTATTTGGACATGACAAAACACAAAGAGTCTAATGAATCCACAAACGAATTTGTTTCTGACATCTCAACCCATAACTATAAACACAAAAGATGAACACAGGCACAGGTAGTAAAACACAAACATTACTTAGAAGAAAAAAAATTATTGCAGTGGTAAATGAATGACCTTTCTACCACCACATTTATATTAGCTATACTTCACAAACTCTACTGATGTTACCTTTCTTGGACACAATATGTGTGGAGCAAACAGAGTGGCTAAACTAACTGAATCCATCTTGTTCATCTCACGAGCTTTGGTCACCTTGTGCAGTAAGACAAGAATGTCTTTTAATAAAAGTTGATTTTCAATCGGCAGTAGAAGAACTAACAATTGTACTATTTTTATCTGCCGCTTTAAGACTTTATCTCGTAGGCTTGGCGGAAGATCGTGTTGGTATAGTCCTGAATAAGAAATAAAATCCAACAGAGCAGATATAAAAAGGTTAAACAGAATTTTGAACAATTTATATTTTCTATTGATCACAATAGCAGGGGAAAACATTCCACGTAATCATGTGTACCTTAAAAAAGTCATAGCTAATCAATGTGTCCTATACACTATTATATATCCAAACTTAACACTTGTATATATTAGACACAACTGGATTCCTCCTTATAGTGTATACCGGTTTTATGCTCATATACTACTGATTGTTTAATATATATTATGTTTCAAATGCACTTCTTTCAGTTTAACTGTGCAGTATCTCATTAAACAGCTTACTGGGCACTCGACAGTGTACTGTGAAGTGAGATTCTGTTAGTAGTGGTTCGGGCATTTCTGCAAGAAAGTTCTTCAGCACACTTGCACAGTCATGAGAGCTGTAATGGCCAGCATCCAAGTCAATGATTGCTCCCACGGTTAGCAAGGTCTTCAGCTCTTGCTGTCGTGTCACACTGCCAGTTTTTCGAAATAGTCCCTCTTGACCGATATCTGCAAAAAGAGATTAAATCTACAAGACTGACATCTACTAACCATTCTTAAGAACCATAACAAAGTAATCTTACTACAGAAGATTCAGCAAAAAGAAACTTTTTATCATGGTTTCCAAACTGGAATTTGTTTTTTAATTTCATTATGGTGTGTGCGTGTGTGTGTATGTGTGCATGCACTCATTAAATAACAAGATAAAATAATGACTCCCCCATTTAGATTGACAATGAAACTGTGGGAGTCAACTGTCACCTAACAATTATCATTTTCTAGATTTCATCTTCTGAGTTACCAATGTATTTTTTTCCTGTATATTTCAAGTTCAAAAAAGAATAAAATTTAATTTATGAAAAAAAAAAAAAATTACTGCATGTTATCAGACAATAGAATTCCAACAAATGATCCTGGACTTCTACACCTTATGTGAGAAACTATCCCTACTTTAATCTACATTTTCCTCCATATTCACAATAATAGTTTTCTTTGAAGTAAATACCCATGTGTAAACAAACTTGTTACAAAATTAGACAGATGAAAATATGTGAAATAAAAATTAATATTGTTGAAAGTTTAAATAAAGTTTGATGACCTTAAGAAGGATTTGTCCATGTTCACCTTGTTGAAAAATCTTCCAGGTAAAGATTCATATAAACAAACGTTTTTTCTTGTGTGAACTTCACAGACAAGACAGCCAGGTAAAATCAACAACTTGTGATAGTTCTATTAAAAATGTAAAGTTTCATCATAAGTATTAAAATATTTATACGTAAACAAAGGTAGACTGATCATAACTTACTGTAATCTTTTGACAAGTATTTGATAAGTTGGAACACTTGACAAATTGCTTCCTGAGTCAGTGGAAGTCCATCCATGATACCTTTAGCTAGAAGGTGTAAACTTCATAAAATACAACAGTTCTAAATAGTCTACTTAAAAAATAACTTCATTAAATGTTACCTAAAAAACTAAAATATTATAAAAGAAGACAAACAAAAGAAAAAGGAAGAATCCAAACATTTACACTTACTGATTCACCAGAAACAATAATTTTGTAAAAAATTAACATTACTTCTCTTGTTTTCTTGTTGAATGAAAAAATCTGAGAGTTGTTACACTAGTAAATTCACAATAAAAGGAAAACCTACAAAAAATGTATAATTATCCAAATATATGATCAGTGTGTAACAATTTTATGAATGTCATTTTTCATACACTGTCCAACTCATAATGGTGGACATACACTGCTTTAATCCTCGGGTAATGATGTCTTTGTAGATCTATGCAGCAACTCCTAGTTTATTTCTAAACCAACAATTTCATCCAATTTTGTCAGTCTGTTTCATTACATGTGTGATTTTAAGATTGACCTAAATATCCTGAACTGATCAACGGTCGGTGTAGCCGATCATTTAATATACGTGGGCTGTAAATCCAAAGGTTCAAGGTTTGCATCTCCTGACCTTAAAACATGCATTAATCTCTCAGGAGAATGTTAAAAGTGTGACAATCAAATCCTACCGTTTGCTCAACTAGTTGTGGGCAATATGACTACTTGTTCTCCTTCTAACCTATCTCAGTTCAAAATTAGGGACCATTATGATCAGATTAACTGTCAGAGAAAGTTAATCAAAGAAACATAGAAAAGTTTCTAAGATTAGCATTATAACAAAGGTTTGTTAACTGTAGGAATATTCAATTTCAAGCCAACAATTCAATTTTAGGTATTTCTTGTTAATCTGTTACACAGGTTTGAGTACTAATTTAGTTGCTGATATAAATTACAAATTTTCTGAAACAACTTATTAACGTAAAGAATTTGTTGTTCTTACTTCCACTAGATTTTTTCACTCCTGCAAATGTATGAGAAAAAGAAAAAACATAACAAAACGAGGTTCAAAACCAACGATTGGCAAACGTTTCACTTCATTCCAACATGTTAAACTGCCGTAAAATACACGTTAAAAATGTAGGAATAGAATAGGCCTAATTACTTATTTTGATTTTTATTGAAATTAATGTTATTTATCCTTAAAGGTAGGGTACTTTGTTTTTGAATTTCGCGCAAAGCTACACGAGGACTATCTGTGCTAGCCATCTCTAATTTAACAGTGTAAGACTAAATGGAAGGCAGCTAGTCATCACAACCCACCGCCAACTCTTGGGCTACTCCTTTACCAACGAATAGTGGAATTGAGCGTCACATTATAACACCCCCCACAGCTGAATGGGTGAGCACGTTTGGTGCGATGGGGATTCGAACCCGATGGTACTTTAAGAGTGATTTCTTTCATCATTGTACGCGCATGACACTAAAGTTCAAGTGTTATATTATTTTTAACATATATTGTGACGTTGCAAGGCTCGACAACAATGCTTTGTTACTATTTCTGTCATGCTTTAAAAACACCGCTAGCTGAAGCCCTTTTAACGCAGCGGCCACGCAAAAGTTGTAAAATAGCAGTTAACTATAACAATAAAGCATCAACAAGGAGTGTGCACGTGGGTAGCAAAGCGAAAAGAAAATGCAGCTGACTCTCACGAGCGCCCCCATCTGTTTTGTTGGGCGGAGTCGCATCAACAGAACCCTTATTCCATCAGTTCATTGCTAATAAAACCAGCTGCAAAAGACTGGCCTTTTTACACAGTACCCTGCCCGCCAACAAAACACTGACATGTCTGCCGCCTTCAGTAACAACGCGTACGTTTTCATAACACAGAACTCAAATAAGCTAACCCATTATTAAACTCGAGACAACTGTTCAGACGTGAAACTGAGATTTGATGAGCAATACGTGTCAGTTACTTGCGTTGAAAAAAAAACAAGCAAACAAAAGAACCCAGCTGTTCTTAAGTTTAAACTATCACGAAATCGTAAACCCAGTCTAATCGTAAAGTTACAACAGCGTATATGCTTTTGCTAACATACAATTAAGGTTCCAAAATCACATACTTGGTTTTCAAGATGTTTTATTACACTCATTGTCATTTTATATACTATCGTGAAAATTGCGTTATAAAATGTAGCCGCAAGAGGGGTACCGTTAAAAAACTTATTCACGCTTAAGTTATTTCAATAAGAAGATAATAGCAGTACTTTTCTAATTACATAACACTCACCATGATTGGTTTACAGCTGTCTGATCCGAAGCTTCGTATCAAATGTTTGTGATACATACATTAACAAATTCTGTTAGTTTTTAAACTATAGAAACTCATTAAGCGGTGACATTGAATTTGTTTTAAATTTCGAAACAACTGTTATTTATTCATTTCACACACAAACGTGGTTTGTTTGGTATTTCGAGCAAAGCTATACTTGCGCTAACTGTTCCTGATTTAGCAACGACACGCTAAAAGAAAGGCAGATAGTCAACTCTTGAGCTACCCTTTTACCAACAAATAGTGGAATTCATCGAACATAATAATGTTCCCCTGTTTGAAAGGACAAGTACTTACTGACGGAAATTCAAACCCGATACCCTCAGCTTGCGAGACAAGAGCCCCCTGACCACTCCTCCATAAAGAGAACCATTTATATAACACTTTATGTTGAATAAACAGTTATGTTTGCAATGCAAAACCTAGTATAACAACATGTACAGGCTTAGACGACTACGGACCAGTTGAAGTCGCGTCAACTGTTATTTAAGAGTGTATCCTTTCACTTGTTTTCTAGAAATGTGAATACCGCCACCTGGAAGAAAATCCAGAATCCGTCACTGGGATTAAACAAAAAAATTACGGAAAATAAGTGTAACACGACATCATCTGTGATACAGGAGGAAAAGACAAACTGTGAGAGTGAAAACGGGCTTTATAGCTTCATACTAAATATTATGGGTAATGTACAAGAATATGAGTTCATGGTTAAACTAACAAGAGTTTGGAACTTGTCGTCAAGTTTTAGGTGTTTACTGTAGTTTTATAAATTACAGGAATACACGTGGTAGCGTGCATCATAAACGTAGCACGATTCTTGAGTAGTGTTACACACACACACACACACACACACGTGTGTGTATACAGGGTGGATCAGTATTAGAATGTTCTTTTCGACTAAGAGTAATGTGTGTTAAACAATTATAAAAGCTAGTTTTGCCCGAATCTTTACTGATTTTTCCACTGATCGTTGTTATTTTCATGTGGTGACTGATAATTTTGGTGACTTTATAAAAGTTACAGGTCCTCATGGTTATGTAGGACTACTAAACACTTGAAAATAACATATACTTGAGGCTCTCGCATTAAACTTTGGTAAAGTTCCAAATCCCAGTAACTACGAATCTAATCAGTTCACACTGTTGGTTTACAAACCACTTTTCTGTGATGTCAAAAAACAGTTTTTGATAGATTGGCTAATATTAAAGTTAAACTTCAAACTTACAAGTTTGTTTTCGCCCCTACTCTGAGGTGAACTAGAACAAACGACAGTGTGTAAAAAGTGTTTATTATTTCAACTTCTATACCCTGTTCTTGGACATAGAAATAGCTTGTTCTATTTAAACAAACTAGCAAAACGGTTAAAATTTGGTATAATCAGGTTATGTCATGTTTCAGATTTCAGACACGAGTTCTATGGTGGCAATTGTTAACAATTGAGACTATTTGGGAGAAATGTTACGGCTTGTGCCACCTGTCGCCAACAAGCTAGTAACATCAGTAACAAAGATAACATCTCGCACGTGACTATTGTTGACAGTAAAATGTTCACGCTACACTAAAATCGTTCTGGACAATACATTATGCCAATAACTTTATACACAAGTAACATTATGACGGTGATTCTCTGCATCCTAGGACCTATAGCAACCAACCGTTACCAGCTGTCATTTACAGTTTCGACTCATTTTACTTAACGAACCATCAGTTTTTTTAAAAAACATTACTGAAGTAAAAATAAAATAACACATTTATAGGCAGACATAGCAACTGTACTGTACACTTGTGTTATATATACATAGAAAAGGGAAATGTATATCTGGAAGTCAGCGCATTTCCTATTGGCAGAAAACAAACAAGTCTTTATTTAATAAGCCTGTATTTTCGATATCCATTAAAAATTGCCAGTGCTGTTTCGTTAAGCGATCAAAGGCTAGATTAGAGGCGGATTAACGTTTTGTAAGATCTGCAGACGTTTGAACTTCGCCCGACCACGAAGTTGTGGGGGGGCATGATGGAAACATCCCTGATTGGTTGAAAATAAGTCTACATCTACTGGCTCAAGTCCTATTAGTTAAATAGACATAACTTATTGTATTCTAATTGAGTCTGAATAATTCAGTATTTGACGTCAAATTCACTTCTCACTATATTATTTCTCTATTTAATTCTATCACTACGGATAACAGCGTAAAGTTCACAATACTTCACGAGACTTTAAAACATCTGTATGTCCAGTGGAAAAACTATTGACTTCTCTGGTAAGTAATGTCTCAATTAATTTGTTATTTGTTTATTCATACGAGTTATTGTCGATTGTATTCGCTAATAAAATACAGGGAAGTTCCGTTTTTCATTTATTTAATGTACACTGAATGTCCTCACAGCGCGACCCGACAAGAGGTGTAACCCAAAAATTGTCCATGCCAGTTCCTAAAGTAGAAGATGGAAAGTGACTTGCTTGATTTTATACATAAAATAATAATTTTCTCTCCAGTTATTTAAACCTTAGAAACCTTTCCTTAGTCTAAACCACTTTTACAATTTCAACAAATTTAAGATATCTATATAATATCCATTTTGGCAATTAATTTAGAATACAAAACTATTTTTACTCTCCAGATTATAAGAAAAAATTACTTTAAACATTATGGCTTCATCGGGATAACAGAGTTAACATTGCAATTACCCATAATGATTCCGCAATGGCGAAACGTTACCCGAAATAAGTTTCATAACTATCTGGTGAGTAAACACCGTTTTCAAACAAGTGATTTTAAAACTCAAACTGACGGTGAATCTATTACTGTGAACACTGTCATTTAAAGCCACACGCTACAATATGATTGGGTGAGTGATGTACACCTAACACGAGGATTTGTCAGTCGTTATTCGAAAAGCCCATATGTCACATTGAAAACGTCTGTAATTGTTGGCTTGTTTCAAACACGGAGTAAAAAATAAAAGTCGCGTCATTCATTCAGTGTTTCAATTAGTGTTAAGAAAGTTGAAGATAACGACAAATCTCGTGCAACACGAGACAACTGAGTTTATACAGGCTTTTCCCACATATCTTACATTAGATGTAATCTGAGGGTCACGGGTTCGAATCCTAGTCGCACGAAACATTCTCATCCTTTCAGCCGTGGGAGCGTTATAATGTGCAGTCAATTCGTTGGTAAAAGAGAAGCCCAAGAGTCTTGATTGATTGATTGATTTAGTGTTTTATGGCACAAAGCAGCGAGGCTATCTGCCCCAGACATTCGGTAAAAATGTAAAAAAAAATAAAAAAATAAATGTAGTAACAGACATAAATAGAAATGAAGGTAAAACAAAAAAGTATAAAACCAATGTTGACACCTAGTCTACAATGTTAAGATAGAAGGCAGAGTATAAGAAGTTGTAAGGTATTTACTCTAGCAAAAAGGTAATGATCATAACCTGCCAGGAAGACTAACAGGTAAGTTCAAGAACCACCGTCAATCACCTGAAGTTGGCCTTTCCAGTCCTGGTTCCGAATTATGAGTCAATATGGTCAGTACTAAAAAGTAAAGTAGTAAAAGTGTGAAATGATATGCAGCAAAAGTATAATAACAACTCGCCAGGACGACTAACGAGTAGTTCAAACAGTAGCGTTAGTCACCTGAAGTTGGCCTTTCCAGTCCTGGTGTCGAGTTATTTAATGTTCTGGCCATTGTCCAATGTCAAATTGAATGAGAGAGATTAAAACTGTAAAAAAGGAACCACAATTAAAAAAGGTGTAATGAATAAATATGCAACACTTAAATGAGATTAAAAAGATTATTAAAAGGCCATTAAAAAATTAAAAACATTATCAAGGTGGACAGAGTCACCATCACCAATAACTCTGTCCAATGTTACAGACTGACCCTGGGAAAAAGTATGTTTAAAATATTGCCGTCGTTGAGAATTGTAACGATGGCAAGAAAGTAAAACGTGGCTGATAGTGATTTGAGTGTTACATAAACAACACATTGGTGCATCAGCTCCAGATAAAAGAAAATGATGAGTTAAAAAACTGTGACCAATGCGTAGCCTAGTGAGAACAACTTCCTCCTTCCGAACTTTACGGAAGCTAGATGGCCAAAGTCCAATTTTGGGTTTGATTTGAAAAAAGTTTGTTGTCGCGTTGCTCACTCCAAGTGGACTGCCAGCTGGCACGGAGCCGAGCCTTAAAGACAACACCATAGTCCATGTACGGAATAGGCATAGGAGTGATGGTGCTGAAGCAGACATATTTAGCTGCCATATCTGCAAGCTCGTTCCCGCGAATACCAACATGGCCTGGTATCCAGAAAAACTGGATTGAAGTAGCTGCTAATGAGAAATGGGCCAGTCGGTTTCAAATATCAGCGAGAATAGGATGTGAGCTAACGTGTAGCGATTCCAAGGCAAGTATAGAACTAAGCAAATCAGTATAAATAGTGCAGTTGGAGTACTGCTCAGCTGCAATATGATACAGGGCAAGAGATATGGCATACAGTTCAGCAGTGAACACAGAAGCTGTAGAAGGGATTCTGCGCGCAACTACTGACCCATAGCAAACCGTAGCAGAGCCCACTGAATTACTTGATTTGGAACCATCTGTATAAATGGGAACTGAATGATTGTTTGAAAGATATTCATTGAATAAAAGACGGTACTTCCAATCTGGAGTATCTGCCTTTTTTTTAGGTGACTGAAAGAAAGGTCACATTTGGGGGCTGTAATAAGCCATGGTAGGATGGGCCGACCTGTGGAATCTGCAATGTTATCCAAGGACAGACCCAATTCATCCAATTGTGCCCGGATGCGAAGGCCAAACGGAGCAATGACAGATCGTCTGTTCTGAAAAAGTACTGCCCACCGAGGAAGGAAAACACATTTCCAGGTGGGATGCTTTGGTAAGGAATGAAGTTTCGAAGTATATTGTAAAGATAGTTGCAAACGGCGAAGGTGTAGAGAAGGTTCACGAGATTCAATGTATATACTTTGAACTGGAGAGGTACGGAAAGCCCCAGTGCAGAGTCGAAGTCCTTGGTGATGAATGGAGTCCAGCATCTTTAAGGCCGAGGGTCTGGCAGAGCCATAGACCATTGATCCATAATCGAGTTTCGATCTAATAAGAGCATGATATAACTTTAACATTGAACAGCGATCTGTCCCCCAACTGGTAGAAGAGAGAACACGGAGGATGTTCAGTGCTCTTGTGCATTTGACCCGAAGCTGCTTTAAGTGTGGTATAAAGGTCAGTTTACGAGCAAAGATAAGCCCCAAGAACTTGGTCTCCGGGACCACTGGCAGCAAAACTTCACCGATATGAAGTTCAGGATCAGGGTGAATACCCCGTCGACGGCAAAAGTGCATGCATACAGTTTTTTGAGAGAGAAATTAAAGCCGTTCGCCAGAGTCCACTTCTGTACACAATTGAGGGCAGTTTGCAGTTGCCGCTCAATATATCTCATGTTTGACGACTGACATGAGATGTGAAAGTCGTCGACATACAGCCCATTCGCAACAGTGAGAGGGAGTTGTTCAGTGATGGCATTTATCTTTATACTGAAGAGTGTAACACTCAATACACAGCCTTGAGGGACTCCAAGTTCCTGTACAAAAGAACTGGAAAGTGTCGAACCCACACGAACTTGGAATCTCCTGTCCATTAAAAATTTTTTAATAAACATGGGTAGATGGCCACGTAACCCATATGTATGGAGGTCTCGCAAAACGCCATACCTCCATGTTGTGTCGTAAGCCTTCTCTATGTCAAAGAATATTGATACAAGATGTTAGCAGTTGAGAAAGGCTTCTCTGATAGATGTTTCAAGACGAATGAGGTGGTCTGTGGTGGAGTGCTGTCGACGGAACCCACACTGGGTGGGCGAGAGGAGGTTGTTTGATTCAAGGAACCAAACAAGACGAGCATTAACCATCCTTTCTAATGTCTTACAGAGACAGCTCGTCAAAGCAATTGGACGGTAGTTTGAAGGAATCTTGGAATCTTTCCCTGGCTTAAAGAAAGGTAAAATAATGGCCTGGCGCCAGGCATCAGGAAAAACATTCTCCTGCCAGATCCAGTTGAAAACAATCAGAAGGACATCAAGAGAAGCAGGAGATAGATGGTGCAGCATGTCATAATGAATATCATCAGGTCCAACAGACGTGCTGGCAGACCGATGAAGGGCCATTTTTAGTTCCACCAGGGTAAAGGGACAATTATAGTCAAAGAAACAGTCAGTTCGAAAGGAAAGAGGTGATCGCTCTGCCCGAGTCTTGATGGCCAGGAACGTGGAGGAACAAGCAGAAGTGCTAGATACCCGGCAAAAGCTTTCACCTAGAGTGTTAGCGATGTTCCGAACATCAGTCACCTCCTGACCATCAGAGAGTAAGATCGAGAGGGGGACAGAATTGTAGTGCCCATTAACCTTTCGAATCCTGTCCCATATGATCTTGGAACTGGTGGTAGAAGATATGCTGGTTGTGAACTTAATCCAAGATACCTTCTGGCTTTGACGTCTTACCCACCTACCATGTGCACGGGCCCGTTGGAAAGCAACCCCGGTTGAAAGTGTGGGATATCTACGAAAAGTATCCCAGGCCCGCTTTTGAGCCTTCCATGCTAAGTGGCAAGCAGGATTCCACCACGGACGAGGATATCGTGGAAAACGTGTTGAGGTTTTAGGAATACACTGAGAAGCTGCATGTGTAATACAGTCAGTTACCGCTGCTACACAGTCGTCTATTGATGGCTGATTTACGATGGCAGGATTAAGTTCTGCGAGAGCAGTGAAAGTGGACCAGTCTGCCTGATCCAGCTTCCACCGGGGCACGCGGGTAGGGTGGCATCGACCACGGCCAGTCTCTCTCAAAAGGATTGGAAAATGATCACTGCCTAGTGGATTACTGTCAACCCTCCATGAAAAATGGGAGAATAATGAAGGGGAGCAAACTGAGAGATCAATAGCAGTAAAGGACTGACTAGGTGGATGAAAGTAAGTGGAAGAACCAGTATTGAAAAGAGAAAGATTGATCAGAGAGCATCCGCTCTACAGATCGGATTAGAAATGGAGATGGCAACTGTTCAACGAGAGCATCAAGATTTGATTGATCATATGTCTCTCCAGGGGACAGGTACAGAGAACAAACAGTGATGGTACGACCCAAGGAAACACGGATGGCTACAGCCTCCAAGGGTGTGTTGAGTGACAAAGACAGGGTGGGCACGTGTTGATCAACCAACAGTGCCACCCCTCCATGTACTCGACCATCACACAACCTGTCATTTCTGTACAGAGAAAACTGCCGAATGGAGAAAGTATCAGCAGTTTTGAGAAATGTTTCTTGTAAAGAAAGACAAACAGGATGGTAGGAAGCAATCAGCATTTTGATATCATCCAGATTAGAACGTAAACCTCGACAGTTCCATTGTATCAAGGTGGCCATTTTTAAGAACGGGTAGGTGAAGTGGCTGGAGAACCCTTCGGTTTACGACCACGTCTTTTTTCTTTACTGTCTTTAGTCGGAGGAGGTCTATCAACCTCCATGGATCCTGCTCTGGGTCGGGTGGGCAGGTTTTTGTTATTGGAAGGGGAATCCAGTGACTGAGGACGCGAACGAATAATTGTTTTGTCTCTTGTGGTGGGAGAAAAGATGTATCAGAAGAAATGCCTGTATTTGAAACTGAAGGACGTGGATCTTGAGGTTTGTTGGAAGGTATGGGAGGAACAGAGATGGGTGTGGAAGTCGATTCATCAACCTTTTTAACCACGGAGGTCAAAAGGCTTTTCATTTGTTTTGAAAACGATTCTCTTGGAGGCACAGAGAGATCTGTCTGCACTCCCACCGTAGTTGTGGAATGAAGTGCAGCAGCATATGTCCGAGATGGAGTTGTGGACAGGAATTTCCGAGCCTCAGGATAACTAATGTTATGTGTCGTTTTCAAACGCTGCACCTCTTTTTCCTCCAACCATTTTGGGAAAGAATGAAAGTAAGAGGGGTGAGAACCATTGCAGTTTACGCAATGTGGGTTCATGTCACAGTCATAGGCATCGTGGTCCTTGCCTCCACAACGAGCACATGTCAGGGAACCACGACAAGATGTCTTTGAGTGGCCGAATCTCTGACATTGGAAACATCGAAGAGGGTTTGGTATGTATGGCCGAACCCTGCAAATAAGATAACCTGCCTTGATGGTGGCAGGTGCACGTGGTGAAGTAAATGTTAAAACGAGGGTATTTGTTGGCAGTGTAACTCCATCTTTGTGAGTGGAGATGCGCCTCACTGCAGAAACACCTTGAGTGGAGAGACCAGCGAGAATCTCTGACTCGGGAACGTTCTTCAAATCCCTTTCAACAATAACTCCTCGTGAAGAATTCAAGGTAGCATGGGGTGTAACCTCAATAGGTATATCTCCAATTGCCTTTGAATTCAAGAGGAGTTCACTGTGTTGGGATGTGGATGTTTCAACCAATATGTCACCAGATCGAAGTTTCTTTACTGACTTTGGAGAGCCAGCAAGTCCCTCTAGTCCCTTTTGAATATAAAAAGGGGACATTTGCCCTAAAGGATTTTCCGAAAGAGAATGTAATATAAGAAAATGAGGTACGTATGTTACTGATGTTGAAGATTGCTGTTCTGAGTATTCAAGACGTGGTCGCTTACCCATTGACTGTTTTTTTTTTACAATTTTATTTAAATTTTTTGGAGGATCCATAGGAAAAGGAAAAATTTCGGTACCCACTGACCCCACCCACCATGGAGCCCTACAAGGGGACGCACTACAAAGTCATGCAAGGACAATGCAGCAACGCCAGGGTTTCGTGAGCACTATACCCAAACACCAGCATCAGGCACAATGTCCACAACACCCGTTGAGAACTTCCAACACTGGTACTTGGTTGACTCTAGCCCAAGTGGACCAGCCGATTGACCCAAGGGGGGCCACCCAAAGGCCGCCCGTCTACAGGAATTCGATGCCAAAATGGTGTGTTAGGGTTGGACCCCTCAACCACCAGGATCCTTTCCTCCCCTTCACGGGTCGCCACGCACGGCAAACACGTGGGTGGATGTTTAGATCCCAGAGAAGGTAACCAGATAGAACAGAACCTTCCCTGGGAGGTCCCCTCACCACGTACAGGAATCCACACCGAGGGGCCCAAGAGTCAGTGGTGGGTGATGATGACTAGCTGCCTTCCCTCCAGTCTTACACTGTTAAATTAGGGGCAGCTAGCGCATATAGCCCTGGTGTAGCTTTGCGCGAAATTCAAACAAACAAATACATTCGATTTTTTTTTAATAATCGCACTTTATCATTAATCTATACTTTCAAAATCAACGAACACGATACACTATCGCCATCTTACGTTGGATTTCTAAACAAGGAATTACAAATGACACATTATCATCAAATAATTACAACTTTTCCTGACTCTTAGGGATTTGTTCTACACAAGTTTCTCATAATTATCGTTGATAAACGAACTTTAACCAAATTACAAGACAAATTATTGCCGTGCCTCATAACATTGTTTCTTTCTTTTACTTAAATACTTCGTAAACAACTTAGAAAAATGGAAATCCAAAAACCTATTTAAACTCCTCAAAGTTGTACCTATTCCTTATTCATGTTGTATTCCAGGTACACTCCACTACTCATACTTGTTTTCATGACACATCACAGGGGTAATGACACATCTATATGCCTCCAGTTTCTACTCCCCTCTACACGTGACCCAGTTTCCCATTCGCACATTCTTTCCCACCAGATAGGTGTACACACACACACACACACGTCACAACTGAACGTTTTCTGTACACAAGGATTGTGTATTCTATATGATACTCAAAAAGTCTTAACTTTGAAGCCTATTATGGTATTATTAACACAGGAACGCAGTTTTTAGCGATATTCATAACGCGCAATAAGAAACTTTGCCAGGTGTTGATGTGAACCGTATAATCCTCCCTTTGAATACAGGGTGTTAAAATCTAATCTAACACAGAATGCAGCTGGAAAAATGTAATACTTATCTGTTCTTTTAATCAATCGCAACAGCTGAGAAGCAGTCGTATTATAACATTGGAAGTTTTCTAGATAAAACAATTGGATACAGTATTTAAAAAACAATAATACACATGTTTATCTGTTATCATTAAATATAAATAGGATAATATATTTTGAGACATATTGTGCATATTAATCCAATTTGAATAGGACCAACCCCGTCAATACTGTAACGGCTGAAAACACATACGGACAACGTATGAAAAACAAACTTAGTTGCGCAATACAATTGTTGTTGATATACACTTGACAATATAAAGCAAGGTCAAATTTTCCTTTAACTTCCACTAATTTCAGTTATGTAACGAAAATATAAACTAAAGAGTTGGAGTAAACGAGAAGCACTGTTTCAAAAAGATTTGGTAGACAAGGGTCAGCGACTGTGGCATAATCAGGGAGAAAGTTCACATTACATTAGAACTATAGAAACAGGGACAGAACTAATTAAAACTAGTTGGGGAATAAACAATTAACCCAACACTGCAGACAATAATAGATGTAACAGGGTAACCAGCTAAAGTTGATCTATCTAAACGATAGGCAGAGACAGCCCTGAACAACCAATAAGGTAAATGCTTTGAGTTTGTTTATCCTATACACAAGAAAGACTATTGATACTACATCAGGGATAAGATATGGAATAATCGTATGAGACTTAATTACTAACATATCTAAAAATTTGTGATAAAAATTGCATTTAATTGCACTTTTCTTAAACTACCTTACCCTCAATCTGACCATCAGAGATTCAAAATAATTATTTTTTATCTCCCAGAAGCCACTGTCAAACAGACCTTTCATAATGATTTCAAATTCAACACTACAAACAGGGTAACCAAAACTTAAAGTTTTTTAAGAAGAAAGTTTAGGGCTAACACCAACATACTGCTATAAAATCCAACTAAAGTTAAATTAGCAACCACAACATAAGGCAGCCTGTATTTAAACTGACCCATTCTTATAGACCACAGCTGAAGTTGTATTTAATCTAACAATAGAGAAAAGAGCCAGTTTAATAGCACAGATAATTAAAATTATTAGTTTAGAATGCTAGAGTGGACAACTTGATCTGACACTAAAAAATGGCCTGTGTTAAGACCAAACTGTCAACACAGTAGAAGGTAAGGGCTAAAAGAGACCCACTGCAAGAGACAATAACTACAGCAATTTGGCCAGCATTAAGCCTGACTCAAAATTAAAATAATAAAATTTAAGTTGATTCAAAGCTATAGAAATAATAGCTATTCCAAACTGATCTAGTACAACATGTGTAACAATTTACAATTCATCACACTATAGACAAGTAATAATGAACTAAGATACAAGAATATACTTGAGTTATTATATTTTAAGTAGTCTTTAATGTTTGTACAATTTCTAGTTTCTGTATTATCACTTATCTTATATAGTCTAATAATAGACACATAAATCAGTAATATCTGACCTTGTTTTGTTTTCTTTCCAAAACCACCAAACCCTTTCCTGGATTTAGTTTCAGTTTTTTTGGACTCCAACAAGACAGAAAATTCCTCTTGACTCAAGTCCAGGGTAAAGCACAAGTGCATTCGGCACAAAGTTGCAAACTTCTCTGGATCACTATTTCTCAGTTTGTTCACCAGTTTATGCTGGGAATGGTGAACTTCTAAGCCAGAGTCTTCCATTTTTATGGAGAGTTCAACAGTTGTGGTAAGACATCAAAATGACTATAGGACACGATTACATAAACACAACACTCTTCAAACTAGGTAAAACAATGAAGCCTCAACATTTTTCTCTTGTGCTGAAACAAATTTTGAATTTGATAAAATCATATGAGAAACGTGAAACATTACATTGATATGTTTAGAAATATAACCATAGGATTTGTATTTCTAAGTTTCAAATCAGTATAAGAAATGGTATCTTAAAGGATAATTTAACCAATCTCCAGTTCTCAGGACTCTAAGTACATAAGGTGTCTAAAAAGCTGCAGAATGCATAGAATTAACATAACTTCCAAGTAGAAAAGTTTAGGAAAATTCAAACAAGTTTTTTTTTTCTTTTTCAAAAATATATTTTGTACAGGTAAAAACAAAATAAGAAAACTAGAAGTCAGGAGTACATGAAATTGAGAAGTGCCACATAAACTGATAAATGATTTTGTAAAATTATACATAATAGTTAATATTCTACCAAGTTTGATCATTAAATAAATACTTCAAAAACTATCCTGTGAAATGTTGGCAGAATTGTTTTACAAATTTTAAATTTTATCCTTTTGAAAAGTGAAACCTAAAAGTCCATCTTATAATTACCATTCAACTTTTAAACATTTAACACAAGTGGTCTCCATACTAACGTGTTTTACCGTTAGTGTTAGGCCATTTAATATTAATAATAGCAGTAATTAGTGTTCGAAACTTTACAAAAACATTGACTTACGCTTAATATTATCCACTGATCTATAAATTGAATCATGTTGGTTGGAAAGTAATTTTGGTTTTGAATTTCTCACATTCATTAGAAAGCCTTAATGAGTCAATCTTTTTACAGAAAAAGAGCTAATATTATTAGCATTGAGCTTGAACATATCACTTAAGAACTTCGTTTTTTTAAAACCTCAAGCCTAAAATTCTCCTTGTTACACGGAAGGCACACTTGGCGAAAGTTGTTATTTAATCACTTGTAGTCGTAACTGTACTGTCAGTGTTACTACTTATAAATAGAAATGAAGTTAACGTTAATTTTTTCACGTATTATGATGTCAGAATATAAACAGTAATGAAAGTACAAAAAGATGACTTAACTACAAACTATACACAAAAACCGTTGCTTACCATTACTATACAATTCACTTAATGTTATCTATCGAAACGTTACTTGAAATATTATAGAACACAGAATAGTGCAAAATGTAAATCACACATACAGATACAATTAGGAACTTCCTTTAGAAGTCAGCCAGCCGTTGAAAACCCCGCCACCCGGTGATTGGATGCTCCTACATAGAATCCACCAATAGCGATGGATAAAACTAAAAAAAAAAAAAAAAATAACGTTACTCATAGAAGGAAATATAAATAAATCCTTTTTTTAAAAAAAGTCACCAATAGTAGAATTTTATACTTAATTTTAAGAAATATAAATTTAGACTGTTTTTGCACGTATTTTTTTAAAGATGGAAAATGTTTTGTAATATTTTGACAATAGATATACAACATAATAAAACAGGTTAAACTAGCATAGGAGAAGCAATGCCACAGAAGGTTATAACATTGTTTCAAAGGTACCGAAAATGACTTATAAGATCGAAAATTATAGATTTTTTCGGAAGCAAAAAAAATACTAAAATAAATTGCAAAATATTCTCAAAATAAATTACAGCTAAAAAGTTATCAGTATTTTAAAAAAAAATCTTTACGAAATAACTGTGTTCGTAAGTGAGCTTTAATTAAAAGATAATTATAGCAATAATATTTTAGATATAAGTTTGTACACGGATTAAATCGTACACAAGCATGACCTCGCGATTTTTTCTGTTAATTTTAATATAATGATATTTTGGACGCCAGGTGGCATTGTTTTTTGTTAAAGTACGTAATGAAATTCTGAGTTTTGTAATATAAATAAAATAGACAAAAAGATTACACTTTATTAACTTATTCAGTTAACATCGTAATAAATTTTATATGGTTTGCTGATATAAGTAGCATCTACCAGCTATTTATATGTTATTGTATCCCAGCTGCCCTGATTTATAGTGTGATTAATATTTTCTGTTCTTTTCACTCCAAAGTTTTATTAACGTAATTTTTAGTAATTTTTCATATAATTAGTTTGTGAATGACTTGGTCTGTAGTGATACTGATATTGAGTATTTAATATTTTAGTCTATTCATGCGTCATTAAATATTTCTGTAAGTGTAAAACAAAACTTGTTAAGATGCTCAACTAATAAAAATCAATTTGATTCCAGACTTCAGAGAAATGTGTATGTGTTTTCTTGCAGTAAAGCCACATCGGGCTATCTATTAATTCTACCAAGATTTCAGAAAAATAGGAATGATTGTAAACTATGTTGGGAAGGAAAATTGTTGAATATGTACATGGAAGACATTCTTCTTATTTAATTTCATTACTTATTCATGTCGGTGGTCATTAATTTATTTAACCTATTTCAGTCAAACCACCAGCTTTTACATAAAAAGTTTCGTGAGTAGTGAAATGTATGTATGTAATATGTAATTTCTTTTGAATAAAAATAGGGTTAGAGGAGTCATACCAGATTTGTTTGCGTAATAGAAGAAAACATTGTTTCAAAAACTTACCTTGTCTTAAGAGGTCGTGTTGAACACTTTAAGCTGGCAAACAACAGAAACTAGATACATTACTCAGAACAAGAATTGACATTCAAACTGGTAAACCAGTTATGGCAATTTTCACAACATGACATATTTATATTGAAATTCAGTCTCCCTAGTTTTATTCATGAATTTAAATCAAATATACTCTTCAAAAAAAGAAATGCAAAAGGCAAAATTTGAGACAAATTGTTAACAAATTTATTCCGGGTAGTTCTGTATGACATGTGTGAAACTTTGCACATTTACTGCTGAACATCCAAAGTCTGCAAAGGCGAAGTCCACGCTCACTAGTTGAAGTTTAACGTCACTCAACGTCAATAACGAGTATGCTCCCCCCCGTGTGCATCAATAACTGCTTGGCATCTCCTGCCCATGAAAGCGATGAGATGACGAATCACATCCTGTGGAATGGCTGTCCACTCAGCCTAAAAAGCTGCTGCAAGGTGAGGTAGAGTCTGCGATTGAGGTTGTCGCCGTCGCAGACGTTGGTCCAACTCGTCCCAAAGATGTTCGATGGGGTTTAAATCTGGTGATCTGGAGGGCCAGGGAAGAACGTTGATGTTGTGGTGTCTCAAGAAGACAGTGGTGAGTCGGACTGTGTGAGGACGGGCGTTGTCATGTTTAAAAACGTCGTTGACGTTCACCATCATGGGTTGCACATGGGGCCTAAGAATCTCGTCGACGTATCGTTGAGCCGTAAGATTCTCTCGAATGAGCGAAAGGTCTGTTCTGGCAATGTAGGCGATGGCAACCCACATCATGACGCTGCCACTACCAAATCTGTCAACTTCCTGCACACAGTTTGCTGAAAAACGTTCACCTCGGCGACGGTAAACACGGGTCCTTCCATCCTGCCTACGAAGCATAAAACGTGATTCATCGCTGAACCAAACATGCCTCCATCGTCGATGAGGCCATACCCGATGTGCCCGAGTCCACTGCAGCCGTGCTTGACGATCTTGCTGGGTGAGGATGACGCCTCTGACTGGACGTCGAAGTCGGATTCCTGCATCTCGTAGACGGTTGCGTACGGTCTGATCGGAAATCCTACGCAGCCCTGGTATAGTTGAGGCAGTAGACGTCGCAGTGGTGGTCCTATCCCGAAGGTGACGTAACCGGATGTAGCGATCTTGTGCGGGCGTGGTCACACGAGGTCTGCCAGATCGTGGACGGTCACGTGTTGATCCATGTTGTTGGTGACGATTCTATAGCCTTGTGATGGAGCTTGGGTGGACATTCACAGCTCTGGCAACATCTGATCTAGATTCGCCTGCTTCCAATCGACCAAAGGCGTTGTTGCGTTGTGCTTCACAGTCTTGGCGTAACTGTATTGCGTGTCGGTGGCTTAACACTGAGCTATGGAAACCGAGAACCCGTCACTTTTATAGGGATTTTGCACATATTGAACTTGCAGAACATGCAGATCTCTCAAACAAATTTATTGGACACGTCTGCGTTTTGGCGAAAAATCCGATGTTTTCCTCCGTTTTCAAAGTGCACAACTTTTATTGTCATTTTAGTCTAACAATCAGTGCCTTAACACGTGTAACATCACATGCTCTGAGCTTGTAACGTTATTACATATATTTCTCTTTAAAATAAAAAATATCCCTTTTGCGTTTCTTTTTTTGAAGAGTGTATTTATATATGTATATATACGTATATAACTTTGACATATTGTAGTAGTATATTTTTCTTGATTTATGGAACCGAGAGAGAGAAAGATTAAAAAACTATTATGTGATAAAAAATTGCTAATCGTAAAATAAAAATTTACAAACTATATTTGTGTTTTATCTGATTGAAATATAAACACTGATCCATTTGTGGTGCGTTTGTTTGTTTTTGAATTTTGCGCAAAGTTACACGAGGGTTATTTGCGCTAGCCGTCTCCAGTTTTGCAGTGTAAGACTCTTGGCGTACTCTTTTATCAGCGAATAGTGGGATTGATCATGACTTTATAACGTCCACATGGCAGAAAGAGCAAGCATGTTTGGTGTGACGAGGATTCGAATCTGCGACCCTCAGATTACAAGTCGAGTGCCTAAAACACCTTGCCATGCGAGGCCTTTATGCTGCGTCCACTACGAGTATCGATATATGGTTTCTACGGTTGTAAGTCTTCACATTTACCATTGAGACACTAGGGGGCATTGACATAAACTACCAAGCAATTTAGTAGCTTGAGTTCATTAAAACTACAGTCATGACATAATGTTACATTTTGAGACAACACGAGACCTATTGGTCCAGCTCAGCTGTCCCATCCTCTAAAGGCAACTAAAGCTATTAATAAATTAAATTATTAAAGCTAACCCTTATCATTTAAATATATATCAAGCTTTCTTTTTAACTCTCTCAATTTTACTGCTCCCGCGACATCCGCGAACATTTTTTAAGCTGAAAGAATAAAAAAGATAAAATTAAAAAACAACAACATAATTTTAAATTAACTGGTATGATGGGAGATTTAAAAGATTTGTAGAAGATCAAGAAAGTTAGTGAAACAAGATATTAGGACATCAAAGAGGATGTATGAGAAAAGTCTGGCTGAACAATGTGAAAACTAAGAGTAAGGACTTCTTTAAATGGCTTGAGGGTAAACAAAATTTTAGTATGACGATAGAACTCTTGAAAGGTGACAACGGAAGGCTCGTATGACATGGCTGGGATACTAACATTTTTGTTTTTATTCAGTTTTTATTAACAAAAAATTAAACAGCATTCCACATCTTGAACATTTGATAGATGTAAACAAAATCAATCAAGAAAACTGCATGAATTCTGCGTTATGTTGAGAAAAATTGGGAAATTTAAAGAACGATAAGGCTTCTGGGCTAGATAATATTTTCCCAAGGGTTTTGAAAAAGGTTAAGGATTGGATATGTGAGCCACTTGCTACTATTTTTTGTAAGCCATTGAAAAGTGGGCAGACACCAGAGGATTTGAAGTTAGTTAAGGGAAATGATAAAATTGTCTAAGTAATTATAGACCCATAAGTTTTACATCAGTTGTTGAAGAGTCTTAGAAAGTACGATGAAAGATGCTTTGCCAAGTTATTTAATAGATGGAATAAAAACAGAAAGGAGATGCTTAAAGTTATGTAAAGAAAGCAGTCAGTGTTACATAATGTGTGAAGAAGGATTGTTGATCTGAGCTTTGTCCGCTCCAAGTTTACAATGAAACGGGTATTTTAGGTTCGTGTATGTGTCTTAGACATATTATAATAATTTTTTGATGAAAGTATTTTATTTGCTATGAGCTCCTAATGGATTTTCTAAAAATCAAGGTATCATCAGTGCAGTTTGATGTTTCATATTGCCTGTGAACTTTACGTTACTGATTTTAAAATGATAGTTTATATATGTATATATATTTAAGAAATAACTGTTGGTGTAAGGAAATATATAGAACTATATACTTAACAAATTTCACCAGTGCACTATGCCAAAGGAAACAGCGTAACTTTGGATTAACATTAAAGAAAGAATTGTTAATTTTGGTTTAAGGGCATGTTTCATTTTTTGCTCATTTTAGCTACAGCAATTTAAAATAAAAGAAAAATAAATGATGACTACGGTAACCAGTGAGAACATTGTACTGTTCAAGTATCATAGACTCTCAATTTACATTGTGCAAAATGCTTTTCAATTATAACTACTTTTACTATTATTTATTTATCTGCATATTTCAATCTGAATAAATGAGAAAAGTCTTAAGTAAACGAATAGAGGGCGCAATAACATTTTTAAAATGGTGTTTTGTTACGGATATTTGAGTGGAAGAACAATTTTGTTGTTAGAAAGTTTTGGAAACAGATTTTCATTCGTTGGGTCTTGGAAGCATGTTTTACCCTTAGGGAAAGGTGACGTTGTAATAAAAAAATATTAGTGTAAAAGTTTGTTTCAGGAAAGAAAAGTACTAATGTTACTAGTACTACTACTAGGCTTAAGAAGAAACCCACTTGAAGTAATAATGTATCAAGACGGTTGGTATGGGTATTAAAATTTTTAATAAAATAAAGTAGAAAACAATGTTTTTTAGGTCATCGTCAGGTTAACAATTGTTGTAGCTAAAATGGGGTAAAATGAAACATGCCCTTAAACTGTTAACCTGAAGATGACGTAAGTAGGTCGAAACGTTTTCTATTTTGATTAAAAGTTTTTTACTACCCATGCTAGCCACTTTGAGATACATTTTTAGGCTTAATTTTATTTTATGTACTATATATCAATTATTAATATTGAAATTAATATCAATAATTGCTTCAAAAAAGTTGTTGCAAGTACAAATTCAGGTTGGTTCACATAAGGTATAAGGAATAAAACTGAAGAGAAATGTAAATTTAAGGAGTTTAAATTTATTGTTGTTGTTTTGAATTAAGCACAAAGCTACACAATGGGATATCTGTGCTCTGCCCACCACAGGTATTGAAACCAGGTTTTTATCGTTGTAAGTCTGCAGACATACAGTTGAGCCACTTGGGGGAAAAATTTAGTGCTAACACTTACGATAGCAGACTTAGATTTAGAACGTAGGATTAAAATATATAATCACAGAAGATCAGGAGAGTTGGTTAAACAAAAAATATGGAAGTTAAAAACGGTATGTGCAAAAGATTGACTAATAACGTAAAAACTAGTAATATTAATAACAGTAAGGATTCGTAATATATTATGGATAAGTAAAGGCTTATACATGTTGATAATAATGGCTTGGTTATTAATTACTTCTTTTTCTGAGGTTTTTATTACCGAAAATCTAAATAATATTCATCATCTGAACAGTTTGCTAGATGGAAAACAAGATTGAATAAGATGATCACATTAATTCTTAGCTTGTTAAGAAAAAATTGGGAAGTTTAAAGAATTTAGATGATTTTTGGTGAGGTAATATTTCTCCAAAGGAATAAAAAGTTAGATTAAAGGTTAGATATGTGAACCACAATTTACTGTTTTTTGTAAGTTCTTGGTAATGGGCAGGTACACTAATGTCACACCTCCATTCAAGGTTGGTGAGAAAAATTTGTCCCAGTAATTATAGGCCTTATACATAATTTATGGGAAATGTTTTGGAAAGTATAAGAAAAAGATGCATTGCAAAATTATTTAATGAAGTTTAAACTTTTGTTACACAACTTGATTTCACTAGAGAAAAATCTTGCCTTACTGATCATTTAACTTCCTCTGAATTGGTTATTGCTTTCTGAGGGTTTTGATGTGAATTTAGTATATGTTGATTTTCAGAAAGCATTTGAAAAGGTGCCTCATGGAAAGTTTGTTAAAATGTTCTCTGTAGGTGTTGGGAATAAGCTAGCAAATTGGATAGAAATGAGGCTAGATTGAAGTGGGGTACCTTGTGAGGACCATTTGTTCGTTTAGATTCACATCAATCACATATATAGGTGAAGGAACAGTCAATAAATTACATACATTTATTGATGATATTAAGATGTTGGATGTTGTTAGCTGTTAAGAGGATGCTGCTAATTTAGATCATATAATGAGTTGGGTAAATAAATGGCAGATGGGTTTTAATTATAATAAATGCAAAATAATGTATCCAAGCAGTGTGCTGTTGCTAGTGTTAGGACGAATAGGATTTTAGGCCATATCTATAAAAATGTTGAATACAAGTTTAAAAATATTATAGTACTGTTGTATAGATCACTGGATATTCCACATTTTGAATATTGTGTCAAGTCTTGGGCTACTTAATGTAGAAAGGACAGAATCGTTGTAATGGGTTAAGAAGAGGCCTACTAAGGTAATATCTGGGATAGAACAGTTGTCATAAGATGACAGTTTAAAATATCTAACATAAATTCATAAAATAGTAGTTAACAAAAATTTGAACCCAAGTCAACAACCTCAATGACGTGACCTTTGACCCATCATGATAGGGTTAAGAGATTATACACATAAATAAATTATTTATTCTAGCACATTTATTACAAATTTTCTATCATATTCTATTGAAATATCTCACAGGAGTGTGGTATTAGTGTTAAATAAATACTTTTGTGATGTTGTTAGCAGTGCCTATTTGAGGAGCAGTATTTTCAGCAGATGTGTTTGACTTCAGTGGCTTGATTTGAATATTTATTTAATTCTTTTATTGTAGAATGTTTTTTTCTATCATAAGCCAGAATAAGTTGATATAAGTTGTATATGGTTGGTATAAAATCCAAACTATTTCTTATTTTGCACAACTAGAGATTCAAGTTTTTTCTTCATTAGAGAAAACTTGTGAATGGTTCTAAAAATAGCTTGTGAACAGAATGAAGTCATATGCAAGTCATAACTAAAATGTAATGTAGAAGTTAATAAAATTAATTCTATATTATTATCAACCAAACAGAAATCAACACAGAGATTCAAACCTAGAATGCTTGGAATAAATTTATTTGTCCTATGAGTACCCTTGCTGTTAACTACATTTTTGGCCATAAACCCAATAACACCTCAAGAATATGATGTTTAAATTGCTCTTTACTCTCTGTGATGAACTGGTATAGGTATGTGAAGAATATATATATGTATCAATAATGCACTAATTTTATATATTTGTCAATTACTTAATGTTATCTCTGTTTAAGATCATGTGGGTGGTTAGCAAACTAAAAATCTTTTGATATCATTTTGTTTTTATTTTTCTATAATTTTGGAAGATTAAAAGTATGTTGTCAAGATAAACCAGCTACTAATGTGACGAACAGCGTCTTTTCTTTGTCAGTACTACTATTGATCTTTTTTTAGTGCAAGAAATTTCCTTTTTAAATTCTCTAGCTTGATGCTGTTAACTGTGGCTATGAAAATACCTTAACACTGTTGAATGTTTTGTAATTTAATAACATTGATTTATTATTTCACAGGAATAAATAATAGAGCAGCCAGGTGTTCTCAGCTATCAGCACATACTGGTACTCAAATACCAGTAGAGAAACTGAGTGACAATGATGAATTTAGCTTAGAATTTATTAACAAAAACCCTCGTAACCTAGAACAGATGTTCTTGGCCAAAAAGCCTCAGGGATTTGCTTTAGAATGGCCCTCAGGAACCTACTGGCACAAGTAAGCTTATTAATTATATTGTCCAAATATGTGTTCCATTCATAGAAAAGTGAAACTTCTCTCATTGTTTCCTAGGGCCTTTGACTACTTTAGATAAAAAAAAAATTTCATATTTATATTGTGATTTTATTTTATAAAAGATTTTATAAAATCTTGTGATTTTATTTGAATAAAGATGTCTATAAGAAAGAGTCAATGTTGTTAAAACAGGTTGGGAGTGTTATAAAATCAAGTATTTGAGGTACATTTGAATATCTGAATGTCATATTAATTAAAATATATAAATAGTTAATCAAAATTGTTAACGTCATTTTATTATGTGTGTATTTTTCACAATTGTGTTGATACTGTTAGCCTTTAAGGCTTAATGTGTTGTGACTACAGTATAATATGATGTATCTTTTTGTTTGTTGTAGTTCGTAAGTTTTTTGCAGCATCTGTGTCATTTATATAAACAGGCTATTATGAGAGTTATTGTGTTTGCATGTAGAAACAATTATGTAAGGATACCAACTTTGTAATTAGACAAGTGTTAAGAGGTTTTAGTATGTTCTTCACATGCTAGGAGGGCTGAAGTTAACCCTTGTAAATTTAATTTGATTAATAGTTTCTCATTATTGTTTTTAAGAGTTCTTCTAGAGAGATCTAATCGTCACACGACTGCTAAGGTGATACACAATACTGGCAAAGTTGTGGTATCAGTTTCAACCAGAGAATGGAATATAAAAAAACAACTTTACAGGTGAGCTAAAACTAATACTTGTAGGTACATTGAGCTGATGTGTGGGTATGGATACAACTGGAATGGCTTTTTATTAGAATGTAAATTTCTGTAAACATGTATAATTTTCTGAAAAGGTAATTTATTTGTATGCTGTGTTTACATTTTACATCATACTTTCTTACTCTCAGGAAGGAATTTATCCTGGAGTTCATCACTAGATGTGTGCTTGCATTTATGCATCACATTTTTGTTTCATTTCACGTGTGTGTGTGTGTGTGTGACTGCTTCTGGTGTTAAACTACTGAAGTAGAAGCACATAGTGTGCACAGTGCAGTGTACAACAGGGAAGATAGTTCCATCAGCCCAACCAGTGCATAAAATGAAAATTGGAAACTTGGTGAAAAATCAGTTTTTTTTCAAATTATTTTGTAGACTAGGACAACATTTCTGAAATGATACTGCATCAGGGCAAAACAGGACACTTGATATATTTTTTAGCTAAAGGTTTGTAGCTGTAGTTTTAATTCTGCAACAGAACAGTTTCAACCAGATCAAATTAAATATTTTAATACAAAATAATCAGTTTGTCCCAGCAGTCACTGACACTCTACTTTGGCAACTTGAGATTATGTAGGGGTGTAGAAAATGTTGCCAGTATATTAACACAGGGATGCTGTAGATCAGTTTCTCCATTGCATGAGTTTGTATGCCCAAGTGCTTTTATATTTTGAATTATTGAAGCCAAAATTTAGACTTACCAAGGGTGAGATGGTATTACTGTTACATGACAACAAATTATTGTTTTTATTGATCATTTTTAAATTGGAGCAGATTTTGTGTGAAACACTTTTTTTTTTACAGTTCTGTCATTTTATGAAGACTTGTGCATTTTATGGTAATCATTAAAAAATTCAAAAACAAATTCAAATAAAAAACTAGTTTGATAGATCAGTACTGAAGTGTTTATTTATGCCCCTCTACACACGTTCGTTTTTGATATATTGGTGTTTTTAGTTTACTGAAAATTTGCATGATTTTATTGATACAATCTTTGTTACCCGCTTTAACATACAAACTTCTAAAGCGTACTACCAAGCCAGTTCTATTAAAACTGACCAAAAGTTAATGTATACAAAGAGTAAAGATACAAACTGTTATGTTTCCTATTTCAATAGTATTTTTTACTACATGTCATAGAGCGAAGATTTAAACTGGTTATGTGAAATGTAACGGAAGGAATTTGACACTGAAGGCTGTTATTACAGCATATATTTAAGACACTGGATTATTTCTAATACGATTATATATTTATGGTTACAGTTTTTATGTTAAAACAACTGTATATATACAATGATGTAAATGGCACTGTGAATGTTAATTTTCAGCACAACTGATGTCAGTGCTACAGAAAATGTTGCACGGGTATTAGTACAGAGGTGTTTAGAAAGTGGAATCACATTTGTTCACAAAGAATTGAAACTCCAGGAAGAAAATAATATGAGTGTAAGTTGAAACATGTTTAGATGTTGGTTTTAAACAAGGTTAATGTAGTCATATTTTCTTGAGATACTTGGTGTTACTTTTTAAATACCTGTATCTGGAAATCTTAATTAAAAGAGGTTAATATTTTCACATTTTGTGGGATATTTGATATTAAATAAATTTGAAATACATACGTTTGGAATATGTAATATTAAATAATTTAACACCAAACATAGCACTTGTGTGTATTTTGATCTTAAGGTTGGTATTTGTATAATTGGTTAAATAAGTTAAATATTTCTGTTTACATGTTTTAGTAATACAGTGACTTTAAATGCAAAGTTCTTTTTGTTGACTTCTAATGTCATTTCAACAAATTTGTTAAATAAAAATGTTTCTATATCACAAAATGTTTGTGTACTTGTGTTGAATTATCAAAGACAAAACTCAGTTGGTCTAAAGAGTTTCTTTTTAATTTTTCTAACTATTTTAACTTGTTAAAGTAAAAGCTGAATTGATGTAAGAACGTTTGTCTTTTGGTAAACCAGTGTTTCAGGACAATTTATTTAAGATACCAAACTATTATTACTTAAACTCCTAATTACTTGTAATTCCCTAGTTATCCATTAAACTTTGTTTCAGTTGTTTTTCTTCTAATTGCCCGTACATAGTCTGATGTTGAAGCAATGAATATTCTGCAGTTGACGGAAGAAAAAAGTTATATTGTTTATTCTTATATTATTTAAAATCTTCTCAAAGATACTTGCTAATAAGCAATTGAAGAACATTTATTTTATTGTAACCTAAGTATTTTGTCATGGCAGCTCCAGGTATTCTTCAAGATTTTAGAAGAAGGTGGTTTAATACTGCAGGAACCAGAACCAATACGTGAAAGATGTTATACTGACCTTTAGCCTAAACAAGATAGTGTAACTGTGTGGTTATTTTGTAGAAAAATACACATTAATTAAGACAGCTGTATGTAAATAAACATGTTTCTACTCAACTAGTCTTGTCTGTTTCTTGAATACAAACAACCAACCTTTCAGTAGGGACAGACGAATGTGACTTCATTAATAGTATATTTAGTTCTCTCTGTTGTTAACTAAATAGCTGGCCAAGCAGTAAAGGAGCTTGACTCGTAATCTGAGGTTGCGGGTTCAAACCCCTGTCACATTATTAAGTTAGTGTATGGTTTTAGGATAATCCTAAAACTCCTAAGTTGACAGAACCTTGTGGGACATTGCTGAAATCACTGCTGAGAATATCATTCATGTTAAACAGTACATTTTAGTTCTTATAAGTAGAAATCTAAGAATAGTATATTTAATTAGATTGTTTGTAATTTAGTTCTTATAAGTAGAAATCTAAGAATAGTAGATTTAATTAGATACATACTGGGTTGATTTCTGGTTTTGATCAAGTTGGAAATTCACTGTGACAGGTCTGTACACAGTTTATTACAGATTGTAAGGTCTGTACACAGCATTAAACCCTCAAGATTGTATACAGTTTGTTACACATTGGCAATGCAGACAAAGCAAAGAAGTTAATTTAATAGAATACTGCATGAATCCAAGCATCTGTGATTTTATGTAACTAGTACACGTGCCAGAGTAACTTGAAGTTCCAATTTTTATGTTATAAAGGTGATATTGAGAAAAACTAGTAACTTATTTTTATGTAGGAAGTAATAATCTTTCCCTCATACTGGTCCTCTGCTGGGACAGCGATAAGTCTTTGGATTTACAGTGCTAAAATCGGGTTTGATTCCCCTTGTTGGACACAGCAGATAGCCTGATGTGGCTGTACTATAAGATACACAAACACATCTTCAGACTGTAGCTATTATTCAATAATGACATGTACTTAAGGCTAATAAAAACTAATATAAAGTTATTTTTATTTACATAAACTAATAAGATCAAAAGTCCATCTTTCAGTGTCACATTCAGTATAAGATAGATGAAGCATGCATGAGAAATGTGTAATTATGTCACTGCCTTAAATTATTTTTGAAAGAGTTAATTTCAGTGCATGTAATTTTATGGCCACATATATCTATGATTTACTAACACAGGTAATAAGCATAATAAATATTGGCCAATTTGCTTAATTTATCTTTGTCTCTGATTTGAGACCTTCTGGGGTATGTTGGTGGCACAAAATTAATCTCTGGTGTGCCATCTACATTGAAAAACTGAGCACAAAGATTGAAACACAAAACTATACTTATGAACATTGCTCTTTCATATTTCTGTTCGTAAGGAAGGAAATTTAAATTATTTTGTCTCTCCATCATTTAGCATTGCTGGAAATTTATAGTTTTAGATGTGTTCTTTATCTGCCTTAAAGGTGTTTTTTTGTTAAAGTTCCAATGTAAAACCTGCAGCAGAGCAGAAAAAGTTTAATTAGTATTTGTCTGAAATGGGGTTAGTTAATGTTTGTGTCTGATGAAGTGGATTTAATTGACGTTTGTGTCTGATGAAGTGGATTAGTGATTACAAAGAACAACTTTATTGTAGAAACTTCATGTTTTTGTGAGAGAGACAAATGCTAAAATGTGATAATTACCACATAGGTTGGAAGCCTCATAAAACTTTTGGAACAGCTAATTTGTATTTATATAAATCTGTTAGGATTATTTGTATATTTTCAATGAATTATTAGTAGAATGAGGGATATTAAACTTTGTATTGGTTCATACTGTTTTGTGTACACAGCAACGTCACATTTATTTTTGAGCGTTTCTCTACCTGTGTACACATTTTCATGTTAAATTTATAATGTACTTTTGTGTAAAATATGAAATAATTAGGAGCTGTCCAGGTTTGAAGTAGTGGCTGTATGTAGTGATTCTTTGTTTAACAGCCTGCAAGTTCATTTTAATTTTCTTCATGTAAATAAACATTTTCATGGCCTATCAACTGTATGTCATGCAAGGATGACAAAGTCTCTGGAAGTTCTGCATCTTTTGACTCGAGAGAAAACCTGAAGATCCAATGGATAAAAAAGAAAACTTGTTGATGATAAAGGTAAGATGTGTTGATTTACTTTTCAAAAATCCAACCGTCATCCCCGATGTCATACACATGTACACTGTGTATTTGTATGGAAATTAAAAATAAGGAACATTAGGTGTGGCTTCTAATGTCTGTAAAATATAGGAATACACTTAAGATTCTATTTATACGTGCATTTGGTCAATCATTTACTAATAAAACATTTGTTTCTTTTCCAAACATATGCGAGATTGATTCCTTTTCATAAACAACATCAGCTAGTCCAACAAAGTGCACTTTATAGTATTTGGTTTCTCAGTAAGACAGCAGTGAGTCTTTGGATTTATAATGCTAAAATCAAGGGTTCGATTCCTCTCATCAGACACAGCAGATTGTCCTTCGTGGCTTTGCTATAACAAAAACACATTTATAATACTTATTATACACTATATAAATATTCATATAAACATAATACAGTGTGAAAGGTAACAGTAGTGATGGTTGAATGCTGAGTTGACAGAAGCTGTCACAATTTAGCAAATATTATATTGTTTTCAACATAAATGATAAGATACGCTCATCAGCAACTGTGTGACCCCAACCACCAAAAACTAGTGTGTATAAGTGGTTTAGTAAAACGTCACCAGTTCTCATTCACAGAAGCTACACAGTGGAATTCTTTTACACGTGAGAGTGAATTGCTTGTAACAAATACAATGTAGAGTGATCTTGAAATTATTTTATGTAATCTGTGATAATTAACTGTAATTTGGGTAAGTTTGGAAGTATTTCATTTTATAAAAACTTGTTTAAAATATAATGAGTTTTGAAGTTTGTTGCTGAAGCCTACCTACCATTAACATTACACTGAAAACTTGTGTATACTTTTAATGAAATAAGATTAGCCTAACTGCCATTAGATCAAGTCTCCTGTAATTTTGTTTTCCCAAAATTAAAATCTAAATTCTCTCTCATTCTAACAATAATTACGTTGACTTCCAAAGTGTTAATTAATGGTTCGTTACTTGACGCTACATTTTTTAAAAGCTTATAAATAAATCGGTTTTTGTTCTGTTATTTATGAGTAACCTCAGTTTCCTAGTTTTAAACTGTGATCGTATCGTTTCTATTTGCTGCAGTTTAATTTTACGCATAGTCACTGAAAGGGAAATAATGTTAACTTGTGTACTGTCATTTGAGTTAACAAATTACCCGTTAAGAAATTCCAAACAGCAGCACTTTTAAAATATTCAAGTTACTCTATCCAGTGGAATAAACATGGTAGTGAACTTTTTGAGATTGTCTTTACGAACAATAAATAAATCGATGTATGTACACCACTTGTGTTGGTGTTTAGGCTTAGTATCACAGTATGTTTGAAGTTGCACGAACCACCAACCAACTCTCAGAAGCAGTTCGGATATTGTGATGTGTGTTTTATTCTAACTTTTATATTTCTGAAAAAACAAACATGTATTTATCCAAAAAAGTTTCCTAAGGAAGTAATATCAATTTCTTTTTATTCAGTTTGTTTTGATGCATGTATATGTATTATTTAGTGTTGTAAATTTGATACACCAGATGGCACAGCTTATGAAAATGTTTTTATCACTTAGTCCCTGCAATTGGATAAATACATTATTCAGAGTTTTGAAGAATGAGTGTTTTACGCACAAACTAATAGTTCATTTATTGTTCAAGTTAACACAAAGTATCAGAAGTATTTTTCTAAACTCGGGTATTTTTTTATAAGAAGTGAGGAACTGTATTTTATTCCTCAAAAAGTAGCTGTCATAGAAAGTTTCGGTCTATATTCCCCAGTTTAATGAAACTTAACTGTAAAACACCAACAAAAAATAATAGTTTGTTATCGTACATTTTTTCTTCTTTAGAGTCAGATTGCTAAGCCTAACAATCATGTTGAGATTAACAAGATATAAAGTTGGTAAAGAGGAACATGCTACTTACTGTCTTTTTGCAAATAAGAATGTAACGTAAATCTATAAATGAGCAGTTTAAAAATAAATACCACAATTAAAAACAATGTTTTATGATTGATATACAGACGTCATAACATTCGACATGTTTCACCACTCTAACGTATCATCTTAAGCAGTCCTGAAGAGAACCCATCAAAATGTGTGTCATCTTAAGCTGTTTTGAAAATAACCCATCAAAACGTCTCAAATGTAACAGTGACTGTACAGTCCCAAATAAAAATGTTTATTGTGTAAATGGAAAGAAATTGATTGTAACTGTAGTATTTGTTTATCTATTGTTTAACAGTTGAAAATATTTAGGCACTTTGTGTCAAATTACTTTAGAAGTTTAAACCATCAGTTCTGAGCTAGATTGACAAAATGCATTAACTGTTGGATTTCTTGATTTAAGCATGCCATTTTTATATAGAACGCTTGAAAAGTTTCCACTTAATTGTATATTTGTGAAGGTACTGTAATCCTTCATTTAGTACGTTAAAGGTTTCCAACTATCACTAAAATCTGTCTTTGTTAAGATTTTACTTTTCATTAAAAACAAATTGTGTGCTCTATTATTGTAGCTCATTTGGAGAACAAAAATTCAAAGTAAACGGAAGGACCTGTTATAGGTCTTGATGTTAGGTAACTAGTTTTAACACATTTATGTGTCTTCTTCAGTCTCATTAGCAGAAAAACTGGTCAACAACATATGAATTATTTCGTGTACACAGGAAGATGTTTAAAGTGTCCTATGGAGGTGTTAAAATTCATGTTTATTTCCAGTTGATCTGATGGACAGAATCTCTGATGTGGAGAAGAGTAGCATTGTTTCTATTTCCATATTTAATTTTGTTTAGGTTAAGAAATCTTTGTGACAATGCTTTCAGTTTCACTGACGTAACTTTGATGCCAGGACTGGCAAAGTAAAAAATAAACACCTTGTTTTGTTTCTTCAGGTACTGTTCCATTTGAAGTAAATTTATTTATAATGGTATTCAACTGTTATGTGATCGCAAGGTTGTTCTTCCTTGGTATTTTCTCTAGGACCTCAGTGTTAATGTTCTAGTTAGTATAAAGGTGGTAATTTGTAATGAAACCATTATCTAAATGGGTAATTCTTTCTATTTGATGGAAATATATTACCATTACGTGTCCAAAACCTTGTAGGTTTTGCAAAGCAAAAAATGTTGTTAAGTTTGCATGTTGTTTCTTTATTTACCAATATGCTAATTGATGAAACCACAGAGTTCTGTGAGGTAAAATAAACTAAACTGAATATATCCTTGTCTGTATCCATTCATATTTTTTCTCTGTAATCAAAACCTGTGTAAACAACGTTTTTACATGTCTTTGGCAGTAATGTAGATAAGCGTACGGGATGGCAACCCACTTTCTCCAATACCATGCAAACTGAGTTACTTTCTTCCACACGATAAACCTTAAATAAATTCCTGGGTTTTGACGTACATTTCCTGTGTGACCAAATTAAAGTAAATGTTTTAAAGACAAATAGTCTTGGTCATCTCACAACTATCAAATTAAAAGTTGAAAAACACCAAACGTCCTTTCTTCGACATTTTGATAACTAGACAAAACTTGAAACCTGTTCTCTCTGTAAATCAAAAACCAACAAATTCTTTAAGTTCTGTTTACTTCTTTTCATGCCACCATAAAGGGATAAAAAATCTATTATTTTTTAATTTTTCTCATAGAGCGTGTAGAATATGTTATCTGACAACACTTGAACAGGAAACTAAAATATATTTTCTATTTTTAAACAACTCCATCTACCACAGTCTTTCATGAGAGATTGTTATGCCAGCTTAGAGCACGATAAACCTTTTTTCTATGAAGACAAAGGATCACCAAATCCTGTATAAAACAGACTTTAAGACCTCGTTGTTAGTGTGGTAGCCAATAATATACAGAAACGACTACGAAAGAACAATCTTAGGATCACGTTCAAAACATTGAATATCATTAAATAAACTTGGATTCTAAGCCTTGTCTCAAGAGTTCTTAGTATGTATAAAAAATAAATATGGAAATACAAAAAGAATTTCATTTTTCTTCACACATGGAATTCTGTCCACCAAATCCACAAGGATTTTTATTTGAAACAGATAAGTTACAAAAACGAATTGTTGAAAATTGTTTAATTGAATTCCTGCTGAATTTTAACACCTCCAGAGGAAAGCTGAAAAACTTTTTGTTTATTTAAAGCAATTAAAAATGTCTGGATTGTGTAAGTGTTGTTGACCAGTCCTCCCGCTAGGAGACAACACGAACGAACAAATTGGTCCGAACTAGTTTCCCCAACATCAAGATTTCTGTATTCTATTTATTTGTTTGTGAATTTCGCGCAAAGCTACACGAGGGCTATATGCACTAGCCATTCCTAATTTAGCAGTGTAAGACTAGAGAGAAGGAAGCTAGTCATCACCACCGACCGCCAACTCTTGGGCTACGCTTTTACGAACGAATAGTTGGATTGATTGTCACATTGTAACGCCCCCACGGCAGAAAGGGCGAGCATGTTTGGTGCGACGGGGATTAGAACCCGCGACCCTCGGATTACGAGTCGAACGCCTTAACTCACCTGGCCATACCGGGCCTTTGTGTTCTGAAGTAATTATGTAGAATAAAAAAAAATTATGGGTTACAAAAAGTTTTACATAAAGCCACTTATATAATAAGTTCTCACTTATTCCTATCTTGTTGTGTCCATTTTAAGCAACTTTTATTCCAGGGTTTTCAACCTTGGCCCTCTCAGCTAACCATCCTGTGTTTCAAAACCCATAACACACATTAAATTATGCTCAGCAGCTTTTGAGGTGTTTAACAAACAATAACTGAAGATCCCTTCCTTAATAAATCCTTGGTCTAGTCAGTAGCTATTTAAAACAAAACGAGACAATATCTACTCTGTAAATAAATAATACAAATCTGTTTTCTTGTTCGTAAAACTTGTTAACGGGCAATGAAAGAAAGTCAATTTTGTGTCCATGTTTGATATTTTTCAAACACTGTATGTTCATGTTGGGGTTATTCCTGAATTTATTCGAGTTTTGAAAAAAAACGTAAAAATGGATAGATTATGACAAACTATAATGTCAAAGAAGAGCAAAAATGTTATTGATACTAAATCAAATCTGTGATTTAATGATGTTAGATCTCTTGGTTAATGGCGAACCAGACAGAGAAATACAATATTTCACCTGAATGTAACTCTGTAAAGTTAAGAAATGTTACCAAAAGGCTTTTAAAATCCCGAAGCATAGTTTTTAAATCACATATTTAACATATTCCAGTGCTAAACTCGGAAGACTGTAACTCTAACCTTTAAATTACTCGCTAAAACCTCACCTTGCAACAAAATAGTTGAATCCCCTACTGGTTGTCCAAAGAAGTTAAGTTTCTACACTTCGTGACATTAATTATGAATAACAATATCTATGTGAAAGTAAAGAATCTGTAACATAAAACCTCATAAACAGAACCAAAAGATGGATCTTTCTTTTTCAAGGGTAAATGAGAAAAAGGAAATGTTTGGGTGATAGGGTTGTTATCGTTTTAAAACTAAGACCTTAAACCTACGTGTTTTTCTGACGTCGTGAAAGTAAAGAAGGTATAATAGTCAAGCTGTCAGTGGCAGAGATATCTTTCTTCAATACTTCTTTGGGCTGGCTGGAATAAAACAGGTAGACCAGTTTAAATATAAGTGTTGGAGGTATTTCAGACTCTAACTAGTTTTAAAATTAAAAAGAGGTAGAAAAATTATGCATGGGAGACTGGTAGAAACTAAAGTAGTAGACTGACAGAACATGGGAAGACTGATAGAAATTTAATTAGTAGAGAAACAGAATGTGGGGAGACTGGTAGAAACTTAAGTAGTAGACTGACAGAACGTGGGGAAACTGGGAGAAATTTAATTAGCAGAGAAACAGAATGTGGGGAGACTGGTAGAAACTTCAGTAGTAGACTGACAAAACGTGGGGAAACTGGGAGAAATTTAATTGGTAGAGAAACAGAATGTGGGGAGACTGGTAGAAACTTGAGTAGTAGACTGACAGAACGTGAGGAGACGTAGAAACTTAATTAGTAGACTGACAGAATGTGGGGAGACTGGTAGAAACTTAAATAGTAGACTGACAGAACGTGGGGAGACGTAGAAACTTAATTAGCAGACTGACGGAATGTGAACATTCATCGTTTTATGTCTACGAACATTTTAAAGACAGAAAACACTGCAGTGAAAATGATATTGTTAAAATTATTTGCCGAGAAACTAATATTAATAAAGATCAAAACTTAGGGGAGGTTGACACTTATACTAGCTCAAGATGTCACGGATTGTATATTTTTACTTGCTGTGTTTTGTTCTACTAAGGACCTGAAGATGCAACGTTAACAGTGGCAAATTGTTTTTAAATTATACGTTTTTTTTATCCCATTTTATGTTGTTTTTTCGAATTTTAAAAGGTCTAGCAGTTGTGGTTAATAAGCCTTGGTATTTTTTAACAGAAGTCGTACGTCCCTAGACTTTACAATCAACTGGAGCTATAGTTAAACAGTTTTTATTGAAATATGAGGTTTCTGGAATAACATTAAACGTCTATATTTCTAGAGTCAATTCTATAATCATCATCTTTCTTAACCAGTGTTACTGTGTTCTAAAGTAATAACACTATGTAACACAAATTTTGTTCCTGGATAATATGTGTTATTACTTAATTACTTGTGTCGTAAAAGTACAGAAAATGGTCATGATTCACTTCAAACTTTGCTTTTATGACCTGGATAATGAAATTTACAAATTAATCTATTTTCTATGTAAAAATTAGCAAATTTGCACATTTTCTTCTATATAAAGTCTGAATAAAACAACATATGAAATTGATTTACATGTATTTATGCAAAAGTTATACAAAAATGCTTAGAAGTTAGATTTTTCGAGACTTGCGACTGTAATGTAAATCACTTTCACCTATCAGCCCCCAAATATAGTCTCCCATTACGTTTTCGTTATACGCTCCCAGGTCACAAAAGCAAAGTTTGAAGAGAAAAATAAGCCTTTTCCATTTACTTTAGGTGTAAGCAATTGGGAAATAACACTTTCTGTCCAGGAACAAGAAAAAGTAAAAATTTTGTTACATAGTGTAATTACAATTCGGATGTATCTTTTGACCTCTTAAGTGTAATTTAAAGTTACTCCGTTAAATAGTAATTATTCCTTTTGGTGTTTTCGTATCACGAGTGATAACAATAATAATTTATGGGTGTGTCCAAGAATATACGAAATTTTTTCATCTCTTATAAATTTACAGAAAAATATCCAGTGGCTATTTTCACAATATCTCTTGAAGAACTTCTGAGAATTCGTGACCTGTACAAGTTTTCAAGAAATAAAACAAAAATATATTAAAAACTTGACATATTTATTGTGAGTTAACAGGTTACTTACATATATGTTTGTTTAGTATCGTTTCTTCATTGTTAAAAATATACACGTCAACATTAAACTTTTCACACTACCTGAAATCTAGATTAGCTCCATCTCATGGTATAAATATGAATCATTGCATTTTAAAATCGCACAACTTTCAATCAATTGTATGTAAAACATTGTACACCACCCTTGAAAATTATTGGTGCTATGCATATCGCTGTGGAACCTAAGGAAACTTATCTGATAAATTTATTAAAAAATGTTGTTTCTTTATTTTGGGATTTACAAGAACTAGATGGGATAGAAAAATATTTTGGAGAAAATTCTAAGAAATGAATTAAATAAACATTGAAATACTACAATGAAAACAGAATAGCAATAATATTCACTACGTACAAACAAAAGTTCTTAACAAACAAACATTTTGCTACTTCTTGCACGTTTTAGAAGACTTGTTGTTCTTTGACTACCTCAAGCTGTTTACTAACTGCTTTCCCCTCCAGTCAGACCCGACATGGCAGGGGGTTAAGGCACTCGACTCGAAATCTGAGGGTCGCAGGTTCGAATCCCCGTCACACCAAACATGTTCGCTCTTTCAGCCGTGGGGCGTTATAATGTGACGGTCAATTTCATTATTCGTTGGTAAAAGAGTATCTCAAGAGCTGGCGGTGGGTGGTGATGACTAGCTGCCTTCCCTTTAGCCTTACTCTGCTAAATTAGGGATGGCTAGCGCAGATAGCCCTCGTGTAGCTTTGCGCAAAATTCAAAACAAATAAACTAAAATTTTAAAGTTTTCTTCTGATCTGTTTCGTGAATGAACAAAGTAAAGCAGTATGATTTCATTACAGAAGAAAAAATCATTTTGTCAATTGATTCTCGAAATCCTTGTTGTAGAGATGCCAATTTATTAACTTCAAAAGGTTTAGTTCTGAGTAATATTGTTAACGCAAGGAGATTTATCATGTGGCATGACGTAAGCATCAGAGGATTTTTCCGCGCGCTTCAGAAGACTACGGTTTCCAACGAACTGCTCTGGATGGATCTCTGCTTAATGATTTCTTCCATGTAAGGAATACTTTACAAGATTGACAAGAAACAAAATCACTGACTCATCCTGTTCTTTATTTCAGAATTCTTGGCTCCAAGGATGGCTTGTTATCGACCGCTTTGTTACCGTAACGTCTTCTGTCGCGGAAGTTCTGAACTTCAAACGAGAATCTATGCGATTTCCTGTGTGTTATCGTAGAAAAGCATAGTAACTTTAGTTCACATTTTTTCGTCATGATTGAATATTGATGTATTAACGTTTCTAACCACCCTGGAGCGTTACCTTGACCTTTGAACTGGTTACTCGGTAGTGAAGCATGCATTGGTTACTGCTGTTTCACAGTTACTAGCTCGACTTTATGTGAGCAGTATTCCGTTTTTAAATATACTCATCAGGATGAAACATATTCTACTGTCTATCAGACCCACAGATTACGGTTGCGGTAACGTCGTGAAATATTTATCCTCTAAACGAAGATTTCCTTCAAAAAATGAAACGTTATTTTTTGTGTACAAAAAAAACAAGTTCGAATAAACGAAAAGCTTACGAGAAATATGGATAATCCACGGTTTTACACAGAACCCAATAATCGATTGTTTTGTTTTGAATTTCCGCAAAGCTACACGAGGGCTATCTGCGCTAGTTGTCCCTAATTTAGCAGTGTAAGACTAGAGGGAAGACAGCTAGTCATTACCACCCACCACCAACTCTTGGGCTACTCTTTTACCAACGAATAGTAGAATTGACTGTAATATTATAATGCTCCCATGGCTGAAAGGATGAATTGTTTGGTGTAATGTGGATGTGAACCCGCGATCTTCAAATTGCGATTCAAGCGCCTTGGTAAAAGAGTAGCCCAAAAGTTGGTGGTGGGTGGTTTTGACGAGCTGCGTTACATCTTGTTTATCATTAAAAAGGAAGGGTTTGGTAACTTAACCCTCGTGTAGCTTTGCACGGATTTTAACAAACGCTCATATTGTTTTCTTTGTTAATGTGGGTAGATTATACAATACACATTCCAAACACTACAATTAAAATAAAGCAAAGTGTACGTTTCTTATTTCTAGAAAATACCAAGGAGTAAAGAATCCAAAGGTTAAGGGTTCGTATCCTGAAAAATAGGGTAATTCAGTAAACGTGTATGTATTTACATATTTTAAGGTTTAACTTTATAAGCCTGTTTACAGCCCGGCATGGCCAGGAGGTTAGGGCACTCGACTCGTAATCCGAGGGTCGCGGGTTCGAATCCCCGTCACACCAAATATGCTCGCCCTTTCATCCGTGGGGGCGTTATAATGTGAACGGTCAATCCCACTATTTGTTGGTAACAGAGTAGCCCAAGAGTTGGTCGTGGGTGGTGATGACTAGCTGCCTTCTCTCTAGTTTTACACTGCTGAATTAGGGACAGTTAGCTCAGATAGCCCTTGTGTAGCTTTGTGCGAAATTTGAAAACAAAGAAACAAACAATAAGCGTGTTTATTGGTTGATGACAATCACCCCGCTGCACCTCCTTCTTTCCGGGGCTAGAAATTTCCGGAAGGTTTGGAGTATGCGATATAAAGAATTTACACATTCAGTTGCACTGTACTAAGTGTTAAAAATTGCGCAAACAAACAAACAAACAACAAGAGTATAACTTAAGTGTTCGGACAAAGTTTGCTTACTATAGCTCTGATTTCATGAGAACTTTGTCTACACAATTTGGGCATGGAAAAATTTTAAATCGAACAGAAGTGTTTCCGGAAAAATAAAAAAGGGATAAATGAATAACTAATAATTTTAACTCAATTATTTTGGACCACGTTAACTCCCAAATTATGAGATTCTCAACACTGGTGGTGGTCACATTAACAACAATTGTTATGATGTGAACGCCGTCTACCAGCAGGTGAATAATTTTTATAAATATATAATTTTATAATTATATTTATCCTAAGACATTTTATTAACTCATTATAATTTTAGCACTATTTTCTTAACCTAGTCCATTAGTGGTTACTGAAAATTAGAAAAGTGTACAACACTATATCCATCACAACCATTGTCGACAAAGTGATTGGAATACAACAAACATAGTATCAGTATTTTGCTTGCAGTAATACAACAAATCCTGGATATACATTTAACGATATGACAAAAACTGTCAAAACCGTATTTATAATATTTCTAAAAGCTAAAATGTAAGTGTAAAAAGAAAAGATGAAAGGTTTGAGATATGACTGAAAAAAACTTCTGGTAAAGAAAACATAACAACAGTGTTTACAGAGACGTTGGTCTGATATTAATAATGTATTCATTCTTTATACAACTTACAGGTTTGGTTCCCTGCAAATTTATAGCTACACGAGGGCTATCTGTGCTAGTCGTCCCTGATTTAGTAGTCTGAGTTTGTTTGTTTTGAATTTCGCACAAAGCTACTCGAGGGCTATCTGTGCTAGCCGTCCCTAATTTAACAGTGTAAGACTAGAGGGAAGGCAGCTAGTCATCATCACCCACCGCCAACTCTTGGGCTACTCTTTTACCAACGAATAGTGGGATTGACCGTCACATATAACGCTACACTCCTGAAAGGGCGAGCATATTTGGGGTGACAGGGATTCGAACCCGCAACACTCATATTACGAATCGAGTACACTTAGCCACTTATATATATTAGTAATAATGTACAGGAACTGTTAACACATGCTTGAACAATGTAACACGTTCTAACAAGGGAAAACTTGAAGTTATATCTGATAAGAAAATGTTAAAGATATTCTCACTGTATTTGCATAAAAGGCTGCCTGAAAGGGGGCTAGGCCTAATTATAAACAAACTTTACAGCTGAAATTATTCTCGCATTACTAAAAACAAATCTTTGACTTAACTCCGATTCATATTTAACACGGAAAACAAATTATTTTAATAACTGAATAGTTTTCTTTTCTAATGAAAGCAACATTTAACAACTACGAAATGAGTGTACCTCTGTAGTCGTAAACATCTCCGAAGAGGGTACTTTGAAACCGTAAGGATATTTGACTATTAATGTAATAAATATGTATTAACGTGATTAATAGAACTATGATAAGAACAGGCAATCACCACAAAAAGTGTAGCACTCACTGAAAGAGCCTTAAAAGCTATAATTATTACACCTGATTCTCATTTATTTAGTACAATTTACAGTTGCGCTATAAATCCAACAGATGGCGCTAGCTCTTTGTATATTATTTTGGCGCAAAGAAATTTTCTTCACTGGGCTACCTACCAGAATCAAACCCTGGATATTAGCGTTCTAATGAGCTCACTGTTAACCACCGCGGATAATCTTTCTTGTAACCAAGCAGATTCAAGCTAACATGATATTATAATGAATCGATGTCTGCTGTTTTAGGTGGCACTTGAATACGCTGATAAATATGTTGCGATATTCACCGATGTATGCATAAAAAAACCCATAGCAAACTTTCGTAGTCGCCATCGGAAGCAATATGAACTGGACCCGCCATGTCAGAATGTAAAACATTTTAAAATGTCATTACGTTGTATATCGGTATACAAAAGAAAATACGTCATCTATGAAGATGGTGACATAACGCCCAGATGCATGTCCGTTGTAAAAACAAAACTGGTGCATCTCACGAGTTCCATTACAACACACCGGAAGAGAATGGTGACGGAATTTCTGTTTTAAAGTTCAACGCTATGACTGGAATTTAAGCTGTTGTAGCCGATATCAAGGTAGCAATCATGCAATAAGAGAATACAATATAGAGAATTTGTTTGTAGGGGATTTACTAAACCTTTATTAAAGTGATTCAACTTGACATTTTCCTCTTACAAAACGTATCCGGTTTGTGAACAGGGTTCACAAAAAACCTGGTTGTTTTTAATCTAAACTGAATCAAACCATCATTATACATGGCTATTAGGAGATAAAGGTCAACGTGGACACAAACACACTGACTGGAATATGTGATACATCCAAACATGGTATTATCAACATACAATCACACTACTGTTAACACACAAACATAGTATTGTCAACACATAGTCACAGTAGTGTTAACATAAAAGCACAGTATTGTTAGCACTCAGGCACAGTATTCTCAACATGCAATTACATTATTGTTAACACCCAAACATAGTATTGTAAACATACAAACACAGTATTGTTAACACCCAAACATAGTATTGTCAACGTACAATAACACTACTGTTAACACTCAAAAATAGTATTTTCAACATACAATCACAGTATTGTTAACACTTAAAAACAGTATTGCCAACATACAATCACATCATTGTAACACTCAAGAACAGTGTTGTCAACATACAATCACATTATTGTAACACTCAAGAACTGTATTCTCAACATACAATCACATTATTGTAACACTCAAGAACAGTATTTTCAACATACAATCACATTATTGTAACACTCAAGAACAGTATTGTCAACATACAATCACAGTACTGTTAACACCCAAACATAAAATTGTCAACATAAAAATACCGTATTTTAAACATACAAATACAGACAGCACTGTTGACACAGAAACACGTTACCCTCTTCACCTAAATGGGATGTTGTCATGATAAGAGTAAAAACATTGAAGTCAGTGGTATGCATAGGCTGTCAGATACAAGTAGTTCGAACAGTAATTAGTAGCACTAGTTATGAAGTCAGAACACCAGTGTTTTATTAGTTACTTTACTATATTTAATCTGTAGCTTTCTCGTCAGATTCTGATTGACAGGAATCAATAATGATTTGCAAACTTTTGGTTGCGTAAGTGAAAGTTATGATGTTTCAGTTGGATACATTAATAAAGATGAGAAGGTTTGTATATTAAACATGTTTATTAACATGTTTCACATAAATAACGAGGCAAGAAGTTCAAGAGTAGAAAAATAAAAGTAAAAAAAATGGACTCAGTTTCCTATATGAACTTCTTATCCTCCTATCAATTTGATGTAATCTGATATATACATCATATTACATTGGTTCAGATAATAATTTAACGTAGGTAATATATGTACATGATTTAGACAACAATTTAACAGAGTTTACAAATGTATGTACTCCAGACAGTAGTTTGAGAAGTGTAATATATATAAACATGTTTACGACTCAGACGACAAAAAAAGGTCCCAAAGAAATTCCGTCAGAATCACTTTCAATACATTAAGTCGTTTTTTCTAACAAGTACCGCAACTAAATTGGAACATTATATGTACTTGCAATGATAAGTAATTACCTTGTATAAGATAAGAAGAAAATGTGATGGAAAAGAAGTGTTCCCACGATGCGTTAACACTCGTAAAGTTGTGGTGCACGTTGCACGGTTTCCTGCACACGTGCAAAAGTTCTGATGAATCCGATATCAGCTTGTAGTTTGTTTTTTTTCTTCTTTTTTCTGTGCAGTTTAAGATTGTCGGAAAAACAAACAAATAAGGAAACATTTGACGGTACTTTTTAAAATCCTTTTGTTTATCTCTTAATTGCTGCTTGACTCGAGGGTCAATGCCTCAAATGGCACGACATTTACTTTCGTACCAATGCTGGTAGAATTGGTAAGCGGTGAGACCAAAGGGGCCAAGCTGGGAGGTCTGCCTGTTCGGTTCTGTTCGCGCCACCTTTGTAAAAACCGGACTTATCGGCAGCACGGTTATGACCACAACAGCTGAACGCTTTTCACTGCCTTTCAACCAAGTGTTAACCATGGCAACAATCATTAATCCATTCCTCTACCTCTAATCATCTCGCGCCACTTACCCCCGCTGTCCACCTGTTTAACGTCTTTGTTGGGTCGTCTCACACTTTCTCTTGTACTGATCTCTCGGTAACTACGTGATCACCTGAACCACAAACTGCTCTCCTAGTTAAGTTTCTATTGACTTAACCCTAACCATTATTCCGGCAATCATAAACATACATTTACATTGTCGAAATCAAGGATTGTTAAACTGACCAATTAACAGTAAATTTAACCCTGTTACACGTCCATTCTATAAATGTATGTAGTTTTACCCATTTTTATGTGATCACATTGAGAGTTTTTTTTATGTTCGTTCGCGTGCGTGTTCTTGTAACAGTCCAGTTTCCTGTATGTCCTGTCTTTTACTTTAACAATAGCCCCCTGATAGTATAGCGGTAAGTCTACAGATTTACAACGCTAAAATCAGGGGTTCGATTTCCCTCGGTGGGCTCAGCAGATAGTCCGATGTGGCTTTTCTATAAGAAAAACACGCACAAACACACACACTTTAACAATACAAAATGTCCCCCAGTGGCTCAGCGGTATATCTGCGGACTTACAACGCTAAAAACGGGGTTTCGATACCCGTGGTAGGCAGAGCAAAGTTAGCCCATTGTGTAGCTTTATGCTTAATTCAAAACAACAAAACAACAACAACAATACAAAACTTCTGTCTCCAGTGATGGTATTATTCACTGAACCAACAGTGTCACCTACTGGTGGTAATAGCAACCTTCCAAGGAATATATATTTTGACCTTTTATGGCATTATTCCTTGCAAAAAAAAATTCTGGAAAGAAAAAGTTTTTAAAAAGTAGGAAATCCTTCAAACAGAATCAAATTCTACACGAAATTATTTCATATTTACGAAGTTTTATAAATATTCTCAAGCGTCACTGTATTACAATACCATTTACCTATGCAATTTGTTTTGTACTCGTTGGCACCCTTTATGGACAAAAAATTAAGTAACAACGATTTTATTTCTCTTGACTCCATTGGCCTAATATTGATGTCAATACTTTATCGATATATTATAATGTGGTAGTTAATTAATTACATACTATCTCTGATACTAACCCTTGGTCACTGATTTAGAATAGCTCTTCCTTACCAAGGAAGGTATTGTCCAAGACTGGTCACAGTGACATCAAATCAGATGTAGAGGCTAGAAAGACATTACTAATGTGTTAATTTCATGTTTTAACCACTTACTTGTGTGAGATACTTCATCTGGAATAGCACCAGGAGGAGACGTTATATTACTATGTCTAAACTCAGATAAAAAACAAAAAGCGTTGCGGAGTTATCGCATCTTCGGATCTTAAGTTATGACAACACTTCGAATTTTCTCTTTTACCGAAACGACTCTTTCTTTTGGCATAGATACACTATTTGTTGAGTGAGCCCGGCATGGCCAGGTGGTTAGGGCGCTCAACTCGTAATCTGAGGGTCGCGGGCTCGAATCCCCGTCACACTAAACATGCTCGCTCTATACGCCGTTATGGCGTCATAATGTTACGGTCAATCCCACTATTCGTTGGTAAAATAGTAGCCCAAGAATTAACGACGGGTGGTGATGACTACCTGCTTTCCCTCTAGTCTTACACTGCTAAATTACGGATGGCTAGCGCAGGTAGCCCTCGTGTAGCTTTGCGCGAAATTCAGAAACAAACAAACAAACACTTTGACTCCAAACATGGCCCGGCATGGCCAAGCGTGTTAAGGCGTGTGACTCGTAATCTGAGGGTCGCGGGTTCGCATCCCCTTCGCGCCAAACATGCTCGCCCTTTCAGCCGTGGGGGCGTTATAAGGTGACGGTCAATCCCACTATTCGTTGGTAAAAAGAGTAGCCCAAGAGTTGGCGGTGGGTGGTGATGACTAGTTGCCTTCCCTCTAGTCTTACACTGCTAAATTAGGGACGGCTAGCACAGATAGCCCTCAAGTAGCTTTGCGCGAAATTCAAAATACAAATACAATACTCCAAACATAGTTAGAATTGTGACACATGTAATACATGTGCGTATTTTATCAGCATATTACCGATAATTCATCTGATGTCATCTAGTCCTTTTAAACTGTGTTTTCATCAAGAACACAAATAACACAGATGGGGACGTCTTATGTGATGGTTTCTATGTATATGGTGTATTCTATTTGTAAAAAATAAAGACCACTTTTCTTTGCTGGCACAAACAAAACCTTTATTAGATATTTCAGCCGACTAGATCCGGTACCACCTTTACCGTCATCAGGGCTGATAGCTACGGTGTGAGCTACGTTTTGATGGTGGTAACAGTGTTACCGAAACTAGTCGGCTAAAGTATCTATTATAGACTTGATGTTTCATTCTGCTAAAAACGTATATAAGGACAACACTATAAAAGGATGAATCTATCTATCTTAATATAACACAAGCTACAACAGTGAGTGCGTTGATGTAGTTTTTTTAAACTATGTGTTTCTAATTAAACGTACTGCTTATCTAAAAAAACCTGTAGGGTAAATATGCGTTTATCTTATTTGAATAGATCCTATAACCTCAGGTAGGACAAAGATTAAACACATGCTACAAATAAAGTTCTTAAATGCTTCCTACCTTAAGTAGGACAAGGATAAAACATTTACTATAATTGAAATACTTAGCTGTTACCATGCATCGTGTCAAGCCCTCAAACCTTTTAGTTCAAACACTTTTTTTCAATATCATACATCGTGTTTTTTTTGTCACTTTCCCGTCTGGATCTGGATTCTTTTATAGTGTAAATGCACCTAAATAGAACTAATTTCAAATAGTATATGACCGATCACGCCACTGTCTTCAATAATAATAATAAAATAACGTGATATATTCTCCATGATATATTAAAATGGCATGTTTATCTGATTTGTTTTTAAAGACTCTTTTCTCTAATTTTTATTCAAGGACGACGCTTCGCCCATATAACGAAACGTTGTCCTCGAATTAGCTTCTAATTTTATTAATTTATATACCTAAACCTTTTAGAGAAATATTTATAAGCGTTTTATTTTCACACGCATACGTCATATGTACAAATCTGTTACAACAGTTTGTCACAGAAGTTTGGTTTACTGTTAGTTACTTCGTTCACGTTGTGCTAAGTTTCAGTTGCTGTCAGTTACCAATAGCAGTCTACCTCAACTTGTCACACACATTTTATTTCGGACGATTTGCTATCTTAATTTGTGACACGATTCTCAGCTATTAAAAGTATTTTGCTTCAAGTTGTGGCTCAGTTTTGAGTTGTTGGCAGTATTTTACTTCAATTTGTGAAACAAATTTCAATTAATGACAATTTTCTATCTCAGTCTGTGACACAATTTTCGGTTATTGACAGTTTTCTACCTCAAGTTGTGACACAAGTTTCAGTTACTGTTGTTTTTTATATTATATTATTATCATTGTTGTTGTTGTTATTTTAATTAAGCACAAAGCTACATAATGGGTATCGAAACCCAGTTTTTAGCGTTGTAAATCCGCAGACATACCGCTGAGCCACTGGGAAGCACTTCAGTTACTGACAGTTGTCTAAATCAATTTATGACGCAAGTGCCAGTAGTTGTTGACTTTTGCTTCAACACTTATATTATTGTTTCATGTATATTTTTGAAATACGCTTCGAGAGAAGGCCAAATTTATTCTTAAACCTGTATACGTTAATACCAAGAACATCCGTTGGACAGGTGTGGTAAACATCAGAGATGGCAGAAAACTGCTAGTCGAGAAACAGAATAATTCACGTCGTCGAAACTTTTTCCCCTAGGGGCATAGTTCTATCCCTCTGTAAACTTTTCCCCCTAGGGGCATAGTTCTATCCCTCTGTAAACTTTTCCCCTAGGGGCATAGTTCTATCCCTCTGTAAACTTTTCCCCCTAGGGGCATAGTTCTATCCCTCTGTAAACTTTTTCCCCTAGGGGCATAGTTCTATCCCTCTGTAAATTTATTGTGATGCTTTGGTCTACACTTTGAACTCATATACTATCTGTGACATTAGCCCGGTTGATCCTTAACTGAAACTTCATTTGCGCAGTGACGTTTATATTAAAATAATATTCACGCATGCTCAGAGACAACTGGTTGAAATATATTCTACGTCAGCGATAGTGATACCATTGAATGCGTAGTTCATAAATGTAGTTTTCAAGTGACTAAAGGGCTATTTAAAAGTCACTTTTAGACAACAAATAATCAGTCGTTTTATGTGAAATTCTAATTGACCAATGATCATTCGCCTCTTTTCTTTCTTCTAACAAGCTGACCTGACTGTAAACACTTCCGTGTTTTACTACAGTTAGAGCGCAGTGTTCATTTATAAGACCTTAATATACACCATAACTGATATATACAAATGCAAAACCTTCAGATGCAAGTTGACCAACCGCAACAAGTAATAAAATTGAAATAAAAACATACCCCACAGTACAAGTTCTCGAGCGGCACGTGAATCACGGTGCAGAGCTGTTTCGAAGAACTCTTAATTAGTATGACGCCCAGAGAAACTAATGATATCTCGATACATAGAGCCTTATGACGTAATGACATCCCACGTGAAGAGATAACTCCTCCTATTGTAGTGAAAAAAAAAGTCATCCCATATCTTCGATTTGGCATAAAATATGTACGTGCAGATTGATGGGATGAGAGGTTCCACCTAGACAGTGCCCACCCACCCAAGGGCTGTACGTTTTCCACTGCTTCAAATTATACTCAAGTTATGTATTTCTATAGGGGAAACCTATACTGTTATAAAACCCATATAAACATTATTAAGTGTTGTACAGGCAAGGGCAACATATATTACATTATTATGATCTATCATTTGGTGATTCATTTATACTAGGAAACTTCCATTCGCATTGTTTTAACTCTTTCATAACATCTAACCCCAATGGAGAAAATAAAAGACACAAATTTTGATAGATATATATACATATATTTCCATGTGAAACGCCCAAGCGTATGAAGCCCCTGAGACAGTACACAAAAACTATAAATTATTAGCACTCCATGGAAATTTAGAATTACTTAAGTTTTGGGTGAATTCATTTAATCAAATTAAAAAAAAAATATATGTGTTTATTGGTACCCCATGGAATTCTAGACTAAATTACGTATTGGGTGAATCAGTTTGATGAAATTAAAAATATACAAAGATATATTTAGAGTCCCACGGAATTCTATATTTAATTACGCTTTGGGTGAATCAGTTTGATCAAATTAAAAATATACAAAGATATATTTAGTGTTCCACGGAATTCTCTATTTAATTACGCTTTGGGTGAATCAATTTGATAAAATTAAAAATATACAAAAGTATATTTAGTGTCCCACGGAATTCTATATTTAATTACGTTTTGGGTGAATCAGTTTGATCAAATTAAAAATATACAAAGATATATTTAGTGTCCCACGGAATTCTATATTTAATTACGCTTTAGGTGAATGAATTTGATGAAATTAAAAATATACAAAAGTATATTTAGTGTCCCACGGAATTCTATATTTAATTACGTTTTGGGTGAATCAGTTTGATCAAATTAAAAATATACAAAGATATATTTAGTGTCCCACGGAATTCTATATTCAATTACGTTTTGGGTGAATCAGTTTGATCAAATTAAAAATATACAAAGAGATATTTAGTGTCCCACGGAATTCTATATTCAATTACGTTTTGGGTGAATCAGTTTGATCAAATTAAAAATATACAAAGAGATATTTAGTGTCTCACGGAATTCTATATTCAATTACGTTTTGGGTGAATCAGTTTGATCAAATTAAAAATATACAAAAGTATATTTAGTGTCCCACGGAATTCTATATTTAATTACGCTTTGGGTGAATCAGTTTGATCAAATTAAAAATATACAAAGAGATATTTAGTGTCCCACGGAATTCTCTATTTAATTACGCTTTGGGTGAATCAGTTTGATCAAATTAAAAATATTCAAAGATATATTTAGTGTCCCATGGAATTCTATATTCAATTATGTTTTGGGTGAATCAGTTTGATCAAATTAAAAATATACAAAGAGATATTTAGTGTCCCACGGAATTCTATATTCAATTACGTTTTGGGTGAATCAGTTTGATCAAATTAAAGATATACAAAAGTATATTTAGTGTTCCACGAAATTCTATATTTAATTACGTTTTGGGTGAATCAGTTTGATCAAATTAAAAATATAAAGATATATTTAGTGTCCCACGGAATTCTATATTTAATTGTTTTATTCTCTGCATTCTCTTTGATGCGAATTATTATTATTAATACGTATAAACTCGTTCATAGTTTTAATAACGTATCATAAGAATCCATTTTGATCCATCAGCACAGCACGACACAAGTTGTGCTGGTTATATACATATGTAGACTTGTTGTATACCGGAAACATTTTATGCGGTGGTGTAGGGTCAAGGGGTGAAAATGAACAGGACACTTCTTTAGTAACGATAATAAATTAAGTGGATAATTAAACATCATTATTCTCGCACTCATTAATTCTAATTATCTGCGACTGCGTAAGAGAGTAGTTTATGTAACCACTGACGTCTATTTCAACGCTTTATCAAAAAAAATTTAATCGAATGCGAAAAAATTGTTGCGAACGTATGTCACTCGTAGAAGAAATTACTCTTTGAGTTACTGATGAAATTAAAAAAAATCGATTATTAGTGTCCTTTAAAAGGCTGTAAAATATCATACGTTGATTAATGTTCACAGAAATGCTGTCGATATCCCGTGTAATTCTACAAGTATTTGCTTGCCCGTTGTTGAAATACATGATGGACCGTTTTATGTTCATTGAAGGTATCGAAACCTGATTTTCGAGTCATACTTACAGCAAGACCACCTAAGATCTTCTAGAGGTAACAAGGTTTTTTCTCCTCTCAAACACCTGCACGTGACACTTAGAAGTTTTTTACACACATAGCAGACGTAACCTATGAGAAGATGGGGAAAGGATGTGCTCTCCAATTTTTACCCAATAGCGAAATGACCCTTTGAAGGACTGGTTGGATACTCTCCTGTAAAATCACTTTTCAGTGACCTCGAAGCTAGGGGTCAAATGTAAGAATCGGTGTGTGTAAAGTGTAAAACCTTTCATGATTTGAGGCACGTATGAAACTAGATAAGCTGGTCTTCGGTTTAAGGAAGGGAAACCCGAACAGCTGACATCATCAGTAGGCCATATGCAACAACAGAGGTGTTGAAATGACAAAGTCACAGAATTGTAACGTTTTAACACGTCACATTTCTCTCGTAACTACACGAATATATACAATAATACTGTGTTCCGGGCCTGGCATGGACTGATGGCTAGGACGTTCGATATACGGGTTCGAATCCCATCATTAGACACGCTCTCCTTTTCAGCTACGAGGCCGTAATAACGTGATGGTAAATTCCACTATTTTTTGGTATAGAGTAGCCCAAGGGTTGATTATTTCCTTTCCCTCTAATCTATAACTGTTGAACTACGGACGGTTAGCCCAGATAGCCCTCGTGCAGCTTTGTGCGAAATTCAACAATAAAACAAACAAACAATGTCGTTTGTTAGGCTGGAAGGTTGATAACAGAAACCAGTACAAACATGAACGCCTACGTCGTATATCAGAGACCTGATGTGGGTTACCGGAATCCGGAGTGTATAAATAACATCCTTTGCGGTTCATCTGTGGAAGTTTGACTATTTTTAGGTACATACTATCGCTAACGTCATGCTACAGAGATAAAAGAAACGATTGGTTTACGAGCAGGTTGTTAAGGGTAATTTAATCACCTCGCAGTAAGAACAGGCATCAGCGAAGATTGTTGTTATTATAATAATAACATACACTCAGTTCAGTAAAAACTAAAATGATACCTAAAGTTAATTACGAGGTTCACCACCCCCTCATATTTATTCATCATCAAACGTCTTGCTTTATGGGAAATTCTTATTTATTTATTATAAAACTAAAATATACATACTGATTTCTACATGATGACCGACCCACACACGTTTTGTCCAACAGAACAGAGTATTGTTTATTTGTTTGTTTTTAGTTTCGCGCAAAGCTACACGTGTGCCATCTGCGCTAGCCGTCCCTAATTTAACAGTGTAAGGCTAGAGAGAAGGCAGCTAGTTATCACCACCCACCGCCAACACTTGGGCGACTCTTTTATCAACGTATAGTGGGATTGACCGTCACATTATAACGTCCCCACGGCTGAAAGGGCGAGCATGTTTGGTGTAACGGGGATTCAAACTCGTGACCCTTGGATTACTAGTCGAATGCCTTAATCACCTGGCCATGGCGGGCCCAAAGACAAAGTAAACAATCACGTGCTATATTTAAAACAATCGGAATTATAGCAGAAATATTTTGCATCTAGTGTCTTTGATAAGAAAAATATTATAAAACTGTGTATTTAGGTCACAAATTATAGTTTTATTCGCATTGCCATTTTATTAATCACAAATATTTTAATTATTTAGATAGAAAACGATGTGCATTTTTCTTTTGTTTCGGTTGCAAATGTTTTCTTTGTCAAGAATATCAAAAACTAGCTTTGTTTAGTTTGTAATTCGTAAGATGGAAACTAAATAATAACAATATTTGGGCGGGCTAACATCCACTTTAACGACAGTTGCAAGTGCTAAGCCTATTTCTCATACAGTACGCCCCTAAAGAACATTTTGCCACATGCTACGTGGGTGTTCATTTAGTAAAATAAAAAGCGAGATACACCTACAATTAAATGCTCATTCATCACTTAACTCACAATTTCTCCGAACTGTGAATTATGCACGCTTTTGACAGGAACTACTATTTCAAGTGGAAAGTCCCGGATCTTTCTAGAGTAATTTTTCGCAGTTTTCTCAGACGTAATGTTGTAATGTTCAATTTACTCTTTTACACACACGTCCACATTTAAGATCACATTTTAAGAATAACTGTTACCAGACTTAATGGTAATTATGGCACATGTGACACATGTCAGTCATTTAATTGAATTTGAACTGTCGGAAATAATGTTTCAACCATTTTGATCAGCTAAAAATGTTGAGCATGACACGTGTCAGCCATTTCGTTCAAATCACCAGTAACTTAGAAAATAATATAGAAAATCATATGCAACAAACTGAATTAATGTCGTAACACAAAGAACTGAAACATTAATTAACAGACTGCGCTAGATCATCAATGGAATATATTTGTTGTTAGTGACATCTTCGGCCGTAATCCTAATAATAATATCGGAAGAAATTTAATCACCGTGAGAAACGGAGGCCAGTCATAAATATTTGTAGCAATTTAAAAGAAATTAGATGTTATAGTCAACAGAAATAACTAACTATAAAGAAAGTGAAAACAAAATTTATAGCTGATGCCAAAACTGTTTCTAGTTTGCAAACACTCGATTCACATAAAAGACAATCAACAAAAAAAGAGAAAATCAAACAATATTCTCCATTATTTATAGAGATTTAACTTCTTTCCTTGGTTTGTTTTAGAACTTTTGCGCAAAATTAAAGAAGGGATATCTGCAAATATAGGCCATAGTTTTTAACTGATAGGCTAGAATTTGTTCGTTTTGAATGTCGTGCAAAGCTACACGAGGGCTGTCTTCGCTAGGCAACCCTAATTTAGCAATGTAAGAGTAGATGACCACCCAACGAATACTGGGACTAACCATAACATTATAAAGAGCGAACACGTTTGGTATGACAGGGATTCGAAGCCGCGACCCTCAGATTACGAGTCGAACGAGCCGATAGGTTAGAAATAAATTAATTTAATATTTTACATAACAAAATATAAACTTGGCACTCAAATACTGATACTGATTTGGATATATATATATGTACTTCAAATCTTTGCAAACTCGCGGAATAGACGCTCATGCTCTGGAAGCCTTATAGAAACGTATTTTGTTAACATAACAAAATGTTTAGGGACAACAAGGGAGCTGTTGGTACATGTAGACTTTCCCATCCTCTGAGCCAAACTATTATTAACATCAACGAGAATGCGGGTAGGAAACACCACGAAAATTCCCAGAATTTAGGACGTATGAATTACAAAGGAGACATGTATGAATTACAAAGGAGGGATGTATGAATTGCAAAGAAGGGATGCGTGAAGTACAAAGTTTCCTTTTGTCAAACACATTATAAGGCTTTATAACTCTCTCATCCACCCAAGTCCTCATGTGTTTAAGCGATAAGTTCATTGCGGTTTAATTCCACGCGGGGGGACTGATGCAGAAAAACTGTTCTATATTTTTGTACCAAAAAAGGACGATTCAATAAATCATTATAAAAAACCTTAATGCCTTATTACACACACCCAGAAATGGACCTTGCCCTAAATAGTTTACACCTGATAAGTATAACCAAAAACCTGATTGCATCTAACCAAAGTTATTTTACCTGACACTTGAATCTTAATCAAGGTGTGTTTTATGTCCTATTGCTTTATCTAAAACACTTTCCTATCAGAATAAGGAATAGTCATGCGAGTATCTGATCAGTTTATACAGATGGATATTTGTCTCTTTTCTCAAATGTAAGGTGTGTGTGTGTGTGATGCAAGAAAAAAGTGTATCCGGTTTCTTCCAAAAATAGCATGAATATGTGGATTGCATCCTTTACTGACATATCCGGCAATATTTCACAAACAATTAAAATGTATATATTAGATATTATGTGAGGATTTAAGCGACAGTAAACATTGCCACGCTCTGACACGATATATGTTTATGACAGCAAAATTTATTATATGTATTTATTGCATATCGAAATGCTTCTCTCATGACTAATTTTTATGTCAATACGCAGCACGCCCAGTAGTCTGATAGACAGTAGTGTTAACTTGCAAATTTGTGTTTCAAAATTGCCCTTTTGGGTTGAAAGCCCACATTAGGCTTAAAGGAACACGGGGAATGCGCCAGTAACAACCTACTTTTTACGTCACGGCGACAAAACGAATGAAATAACCTCCACGTGCGTCATGGATCAATTGATGTTACCTCTCTTTCTTTTACGCCTCCTGCTATTACAGCGGTATGTATTCGGATTTACAACGCTAAAATCAGGGGTTCGATTCCCCGCGGTGGGCTCAGCGGATAGCCCGATATAGCTTTGCTATAAAAAAATACAACCACACTCTTTCTTTGATAGAAAATGTCTCGTCGGCAAAAACCTAGCACTAGTAAAAATAAATTATTATAATTTACTTTACGGAGTAATCTGTGAAAACATGTAGAAGGTTCAACCTAAAGTCTTCAGGTCACATACTTATAATCGTGGTTTCTTCTATCTGTCAATCAGTTTATCTGTCTACCAATTTATTTGTTTTTCGCTACGTAATATATAATGTATGCTTGTATTGTATGATTTTGATTGTATTTGTTTGTCTGTCTATCTATCTATTTGATTATCTGTTTGTGTTATATCTGCCTATCTGTTGTCACCTGTTCACCTTCCATCTATCTATTTATTTATAGCCACTTATTTTTAGCTTTCTGTATTTTTTATTTTCTATATCTCTCTATATGTATTTAACGGTATCTGTCTGTATGTGTATCTATTGACCTAACTGTTCAATTTTATGTTCTCACTACATATGATATTTTTCGAATGTAGTTAAATTTTTCAAAAATGAACGTTACATAGAATGGTTGGATAAATATAACAGGTTAAACTGTCTGTATTACATAACAAATAATAATTTTGATACGAACCGGATTATCCTGAGATATTACCTTATGGTTCCATTTCAGGCGGTGTGTATCACAGCAAAAACCGGAAGTGATGCATTAGATTTCTGACTGATATTGACTGCTCAAAACTACTCGAGGGCTATCTGCGCTAGCCGTACTTAATTTAACAGTGAAAGACTAAAGTAAAGGCAGGTTGTTAATCCCCCCGCCAACTTGTTATCTTAAAGAGTGAATGTATTATGTACTTTACGTCCCACGCATGCGCATTACAACACATCGAAATAAGGATCTGGTACTGGACATTTAGATATTTTAATATGGTTTAGCATAGTGTAGTAATTTTTAATAATGTGATTATTTGTGACAGGGGAGAGAGCCGTGATAAGATACAAGTATGGCCGATCTTCCTGTAATACATATACAGACCTTTATGTGTCCAAAGGAAACAACAAGTTTGTAATTTTATACAGTTCACTGTCATTCATGAAATTCTTATCTGTTCTCTGTAGTACCGCAATATTACCATCAACACTTTTTACTCTCTCATTACGCACCCAAATCTTTTCCAGATGTATAATTCAGTAACCCAACGGGTCAAATTTGGTTTCGTCTACCACTCGTGGGGTATGTTAACATTTTGAATAAACAATAGCTAATTCTGCCAACGCACAGTCGTATAACACTAGCTTTTTTTTCAATGGGGCGGGATGGACATTTGCTGACATATTTACGACATTTTTAACAACTCAAGTGAATTAACAAGGCTTTAAATAATCTTACGTTCCTCGTTTTGTTTGATGCGTCAAAAATGCCTAAAACAGCAATTAATGAAAACTTTGTTCTGCATTTTACTTCAAAACCATGTTATTCTATTGAAATGGTTAAAAAGTTGTTCCTTTTAAAAAAAAAAATAAGTTATTGATTCTATAGACACAGTTAAATATTGCTCGTCTTGTAAATTTTAGATTCTATTGATACGATTTTTAAATAGCGCACATCTTCCCTGCCGGTAGTTGAACGTGTCAATAAATCAAGTTTTCCTATTTTAAGAGGCTCACAGATAAAGAAAAACGACCTTCTGCGGCACATAGAAAAGAAGCACTTTGTACCAGTTGAGTGATTCACACAATTATTTAAGGAGTAACAAATATAAGTTCATGGACGTAGTATTCCGTCTTTAAGTGATTTGGCGTAGCACAGTGTCTGTTCTATTTGAGCCGAAAATATAGCCTCTAGGGGCGACTACTATTTTACTACCCTGTTGTAAACGAGAGCTAAACGCAAAAGAATACTAGCAACAATAAAGACAAAAACTGGACCCAAGAAACTACATTATCAACAGTGTATAATGAAATAACCTTAGGGGTGAATAGTCGTCACATTTCTCAAAGTAATAAACAAATATAATGTACCACGATTGGAACACATATTCGAAAGAGGTAATTTTCAGGGATTATAATAGTAGTGAAATTCTTCAAGGGTTCGAGTAAGAAAAAAGTTTAATGTGTTATTCAACGGTGGTGCCAAATGGGACGGTTACCCAAAAAATTTCTCATGAAATTAGAGATTTTCCAAAAAAAAAAAAAAAGCTAGATCTACTAGGATCAAATAAACTTTACTGTGTACGTCGAGAAGGGGATAAGTTTCCGGTGAAAACAAAATGAGGGATACTTTAAGCTGCTTGTTATTGAAGATCGATATGGCCGTTTCGACAAATCAATTAAATAAATACAGTCTCCAACTTGAGAAACGTAATGTATCCCTTTCATCTGGAGATAAATATGGGATAAATTAAACAAGCGAGTTTTTGCGGCAACGGGACGAGAACCATGAAACTTTGGATTCGCAGTGTAAACGTTTAAATATTTTCTCTTGCACTATAGGTTGAGCGTTTTATATTTTATTGGGTTTAGAACTTAATATGCTGAAGGTGTAAGGTTAAGACTAAAAAATAATGTTGATATACAGCCCTTTTAAAACATTTATAACAGCATATTACTGTGTGTGGCACTAGTTGATACTAGTATGTACAAAGTAGGAATTATGTTTCTACAACTAAAAACTGTGTAAAAGTTTGAAATTGTATCTATACGACTGAGAGGTAAACTAAACATCGTGTGTTTGTTTACCTTTCTTTAGTGTCTTTGATATGAGGGTGCAGCGCGATATTAAACGTTTTAAACATTTTCTCTGGTCATTTACTTATAACTGAAACGTTCAGATATAAAACTTTGATTAAGTGTTATTAATATCTAAATAGAATAATTTAAAGACATCCAATTCTAAGTCAGAAATCCCCAATTTCGATTTTATCTTGTCTTCACATACAATACGGGGAGAAGAGATATTTGAACTTCCTGGTTTTGGTGGTTTATTTACTTTTAAGCACAAAGCTACACAATGTGCTATCTGTGCTCTGCCCACTTTGAGCATCAAGGCCTGATTTTTAGCATTAGAAGACCTTAGATTCATCGTTGAGATACTGGGGGAAACTGGATAATATATAGATAAGAACTTCCTTAATGTGAAGATAAAACTTTTCATCATACATAAAAAACGTAATATTTAATTCTTTGTTACTTATTTATAACAGTTTAAAAACAGCAAATTACTGAAATTTTGTTATTATTATTGTAAAAGTTAATAACACTTCCAACTTCTAGAACAATGCAAGTCATAAGTAACTTCTATTTCTGTTAGCCTAACTATTACCGTAAATTTCTAAACTTTCAGCTATTCCACCGGTCGTCACGACCGTTATTTGGTATTCAGTCCTTTATCTGATCCAACTATGTCAAGGTTTTTGTTTTTGTGTGCTACGTGAAGATAGCTTTATTTAATCTTTTCTTTTGTTTTGTTCAAGTAATTAATTTCGTAATTTTTCTCGCTGATAGTGTAAAATTAATTTTCTCCTTTTATACAGTGAACTTGGAACGCTCCTGCAGGAGTTTAGAAATTTATCAGGACTCCCCATTTTTCAAAAATAGAACTGAGTTAATTTTATAATTAAGATATGCCAATGTAAACTCTATATTATAATAAGATTAATTTTAACGTTAAATGATAGTTCACTAAAATTTGATGCAACAAATTAGGCCTATGACTATATTGTTGCTATTCGAAAATGTTCGTCATTAGGCCTACGATTGACGGCTATTATTTGGAAAACGTGCACGTTTGTTGGTAAGAAACAGATATAAAAACAAATGACGTTGGTGTGCAAATCCACAAAAATTGGCACAACATTAAACCGAAACTTCTCTTACTGGGACATTTGAGACAAATAATGTAATAAAAGAGAAATACCGACGAATTTCGAGTCATGTGATTTGTACATATATAGCGTGTAGAATAAGAAGATGCCTTCCCTCTAGTCTTACACTGCTAAATTAGGGACGGCTAGCACAGATAGACCTCGAGTAGCTTTGTGCGAAATTAAAAAAAAAAAAAAAGAGAATAAGATGACGTTTATTAAATTTGTGGTAACTCATGCAGGAATATTACTTTACTAGTCATAAAAGAGAAAAGTCTTAGGAGACAGAAAGACCACAGTTTTACAAAGCGATAGCCTTAAGTAAGAGACATGCCATTGCAAACTAAAACCAGTAATATACATATAATAATATTAATGATTTTCCGCGGCAGTAACAAAAACATAATTACTATAAAAAGATAATTACTATAATACAAATTTTCACTACTTCACGTAATAGTTCCTCTAATAATTCAATACGGTGAGACAAGCTTGGTAAGCCAAATGACTCAAACATTTTAGTAAATAATGTCGAACGATGTTACTCATCACATAACTCAAAACGTTGCCCTAAAAAGGCAGCTGTGTGTTGACGACGACAGACGAAACTAAAAACTTTTATTATTAGAACTTTCAACCGTTAACATCTGGAAATGCTACATTTTACTTTGTAATCCAGGATAATTTGTATCGCGCCAGCTTTAACAGTTTAACATTTCTTGAAGGTAGTAATGACTGTTGTCTTTCTTGGTAACTGGACTTCCATATTGTAGAATATAGAAGTTAAGCCTCGCAATCTTCTTTATGTTTTTGACTTCGAAAGCTTATAACTTCTAGAAGAAATTCAATATAAGCATTTCCTTTTTTCTTTGACTTTAAAACTGTAACATTTTTCAGAAGTTAAAGATTGTCACCCCTTCACACCTTTGGCCCCAAACGTGGAACATTTCTAAAAGATGTTAAATATAATCATTATTTTACGTCTTTAAACTCTGAAATATGAAGATATTAAACAAAATTATATTATTTGCAACGAAAGCTCATAAAAAACACAAAATAAATAAGTGGGTTATAGCGGGTGCGATTTTTTTCATTGCTGAGACATTATGCATTTGTTGCTTTTATTAAATATAACTTACATCATGAACTGTTCAGTTTAGTTCCATATTACCCTGTCCAAACTACATCTTCATGAGGCTTCGTATATATCCTCTTCAGGTCATGATTAAGCCCACTGAGTGTCTGGAGACTAATTAATTTTTAGGGGCTTATCAATGGAATCGTAAGTATATTTTATGTTAATATCGGTGAGGCCCTGAAGTTTGCATTAACTCGCACCAAGATTTTTGCTAGAGAGTGTTTTTTTTTTTGTTAATAAATAGAAATATACAAAATGAGCTATCTGTGCTGTGCTCACTACAGGTATGAAAAGAACAAGGTTTTGAGCGTTATGGGCCTTTAGATTTATTTCCGGGCCACTGGGATGGGAGGCTGCTACAGAGTACAGTAGTTATTGGTACACATGCCGCTTACGATTTCTCGAGCAAAGGAAATCACAAAATTGTGGTGGTACACGTTTGACTCTGTCATAAAGCATGTGGCCGACAAACCACCGGGTGTAACCCTGAGATCTGAAGGATTAGAAAATACAAAAATTATACCTTACTAACGCTAACTGGACTGTCACAGACAAACCTACGTTTCTGAAGGTATGTAAGTAAAAACAGGGACATGGCTAATAAGGCTTGGTTACATTTCCGGTGTAATGTTTCTTCTATATCTTGTAAATACGTAAAGATGCTTTGCCTTTCAAAATAGTTGAAACCCAGAACGGTCAGAAAACCAGAGGAAAACTGATAAATAGATAGAAGTATGTAATTTATTTTTTCTCTAACTAACAACAACAATTATATATCGCACCTGTGCGTAGTTTTATTTTCCGTCAGCAGCCAGGTGTGTGTGTGCGGTGGAGAGGCATATCCCACGCGCGCTTTCTGCTCGCACTACGCCTATGTAGGATTAGCCACTGTTAAGTTTGTATCTGATCACTCTGTCCCACGTTTTGTTTTGTTTTTCAGCTTAAAGCTACATGGTTGGTTATCTGTGCTTTGTCTACCACGAGGAATCGAACAATGGATTTTAGCGTTGTAAGTCCATAAACTTACCGCTTACCTACTTGCAATGTTAGCTGTTGAAGAAAAGCAATCTAGTTCATCGGTCATTCAATATTTCTTACAAATTATTTTAATGTTGCAACTAAGCTACGATGTCCATTGGAATATCAGAAAACTTATTAAAACCTCTCTGCACATCCAAACTGACCACTAACTACACTGGTTACTGACACAACAAAGGTCTGTATTTACATAACGAGTGTTAAGTTTTTTATTCATGTATGTAACATTATTAAATATTATAATCGCATCACAACATACATGGCTATTAAATGTGGCAAAAATAAAAAACCGCTCAATGTTTCGTTTTTATAACTTCATCAGAAGTGATATTTAATCGATGTTTCGTTGTTGAGACTTCACTAAAAGCAACTTTGTACTGACATTTCATATTCTAATTTCATGGGAAGAGACCTTATACTCAACGTTTTAACTTTAAAAGAAGCGAACTCACACAGAAAGTTTCATGTTTCAATTTTAGAAAGAAACGACCTTCTAATTTAATGTATTATCCAAAGTGAAAGGATACACTTCAAAAAACAGTACCACAAAATTGGGAAGTCCCTTTTTCAATGTAATCCAAGACGGATTTTGACAAGTTAAAGAAATGAAAAATTATCGACAACGATGATTTGTTTCGGGAAACTCTTATATACCAATAAATATGAACTAGATTTATTTTTCTTTATATATAATTGTTACAATACTTGCTTTGCAACTTATCACTTCAGTAAAGTGCAAAAACATATGGACGCAGACGAACTACAAATACAGCAACTTGTCCTTTTCTGCCTTAGTAAAAAAACCTAATGGCAGCTTTAGAAACCTCGAGTGATTGGCATGGTTTGTTTTCAACTTCGCATAAAACTACACGAGGGTTATCTGCACTAGATGTCCATAATTTTGCAGTGTAAGACTAGATGGAAGGCAACTAGTCATCACCACCCACTGCTAACTCTTGGGCTACTCTTTTACCAACGAATAGTGGGATTGACTGTTACATAATAACGCCTCCACAGCTGAAAGGACGAGCACAATTCATGTGACGGGGATTCGAACCCGTGACCCTCAGATTACGAGTCGAGTGCCTTAACCACCTGGCCATGTCGATTAAAACAACAACCTCGAGTGAAACAATAATAAAAAGAACTGTGAAAACAGTATATGTACATGACTGAACACTAATAAATTATTTGTTGTTAACAGCCGTGATAAAGAAAATAACTTTATTAATAATAAACTTTACTCCTGATGTTTCTAGCTCAGAAACATAAAAACCTGCTACCAGTTATATATATCACCAATACACCGCGAAGGATAAAAATAAAAGTATATAATAATAAAACCTAAGACCTTTACGAACTTTTCAAGCATGACTGTGATAATCCTTGAAGAAAAAGTGGTCAATTTTCTATTGACTTGTACGTCATATTGTATTCAACAGGGTAACATTACACACAAAACGTGTCAACTCCAGTTGAGTGGTCAACTTTATACGGACTTGTACGTCATGTTGTATGTAACATGGTAATATTACACACAAAACATGTTAACTTGAGTGGAATGTCAACTTGCTATCGACTTGTACGTCATATTTTATTCAACATGGTATTGCTACACACAAAACGTGTTAACTCTAGTGGTTAACTTTCAATTGACTTGTACGTGATGTTGTATTCAACATGGTAATATTACACCCAAAACAAATGTACAATATTATTAGTATTTTCAACACAATTATATAAGACGGATATGAAACATCATGGTTTACTAATTCAACCTATAAAAGTTAGTGGGGCTGTGATCAGAACACATAAATTATTATCCATCCGCCTACTTCTAAGTTTTTACGCTATTGTGCCAAGTACGGAAAAATCGTTCAGCGAATAATTTGTCAGTTAGTATTATATAACAGATCAAATTGAAGACGTCTAAGTATACTAAGATATATTTCTTGGCTTTTTGGAATATGAAAATCTGCCAATCGCATCGTTTTTGGAGAAGGAAGGGATCTGACCATGAAACTTAGACATGTTTATTCGTCACAATACTGTAATTATTTGCATGCCCAATGTATAACTGAGTTTCATTCATGATTCGGGTCACGCTACTGACGAAAAAACAGCATATATATAAATAAAAATGTGGATTGTTGTCTTTGAAAACGTAGATGCGTCCCAAAAATGGCGAACAAATCCCACTATTCAGTATGACAAGAGTAGCCCAAGAGTTGTCGGTGTATTGTGTAAAGTCTACCACTTCTTCAAAATTAGGAACAGACAGCGCAAACAGACTCCGTGTAGTATTGCGCGAAATAAAAAAAACAACAACTGAGAACTAAAGTATTCAAAGACAGAGAGCATGCAGACACGAAAAAGCTGATATCATAACCTAACTCTACACAAACACGACAATAATAGACGCTTTCTTTACAATATTCCACCAACTGGTAAAACAAAACAAAAGCACGTTTTCTAATGACCCCTTTGGTCATTCCAAACCATGCAAATCGACGTATTGTGTCATTGCTTTATTTCTAAAACTATAAGTAGTGTTCTATCGACATACGTAACCAGTTTTTTTTTACAGGACGTTTCGTTTTCAACGTTTCAAAACGAAATATCGTAAATTAGAGAAAACCAAAACCTAATGTATACTTTCAGTGTTTCACAGACGAAACAGGTTGGTTTAGAAATTGATTTAGTTTTGTTGTTAATTAATAACGAAAAACAGAAAAAAGAAAAGCATTTTTATGGAGGCTTCATCAACAGAAACCGTTCTTTTATTTGTCAGTTTCGGGGCGTCAGACTAAGCTTCTGATCCCATCCTATGTTCAGACCAGAACGTTTCAGGTCAAAGCTACATAATGGCTCGTCTACCTAAGCTTTTCCCACCGTGGGTATCGAACTTCGAGTTTTAGTGTTATAAGCCCGAAAGCTTACCACTTAGCCACCGCTGAGGCTCTTTCATTTTAAATTATACATTTTTCATTTTATATCTCAACAAAAACGTTCACTGATTAGCATTTGCTTCTCGGAAATGGGAACCTTCAATCAGAGTGGTGCCTTGTGTGCACCTGGGGTGAACTACCACGCCAGAAATCCCTAGGTTTCAGGACAGCTGCTACGATAGATGTTTATCCAGTTCTTTAAACGAAACAATAAGACTTCCTGCCACTTTCATAACACAGTGAAAAGTGAAACCGATAACAAGTGTGTTCAGAAACGTTACGTCTCGAACCCTAGCTCCTTTGAGTTCGAGGCCCGGCATGGCCAAGTGTGTTAAGGCGTTCGAATCGTAATCTGAAAGTTGCGGGTTCGAATCCCGGTCGCACCAAAACATGCTCGCCCTTTCACACGTGGGGGCGTTATAATGTGACGGTCAATTCCACTATTTGTTGGTAAAAGAGTAGCCCGAGGGTTGGCGGTGATGACTAGCTGCCTTCCTTCTAGTCTTACACTGCTAAATTAGGGACGGCTAGCGCAGATAGCCCTCGAGTAGCTTTGCGCGAAATTCAAATAACTTACCTTTGAGTCCTATACGTTAACCACTAGGCCACGCATAATCCTGCTCTTTTCAACCATGAATTCATAGGTTAGGTCTTATTATAAACGAAGTAATTTAGTAATTTGTACAGAATGTCACTGCACTGAATGAAACGACAGTGACGTTTCTTTTTGATGGTGTTTTTTTTTCTGTTTAATATTTCTGTTGAAGAGTTTCAAACCCTTTAAAAAAATGCCAGAAATGCATCACAACTGTGAACGAACTTGATTCTTTATAAAAATGGGTAACAACCGTGAAGTTCGTTTCCTTTTTGTAAGATGAACGAGGCAGAAATACGCGGTTTGATCCAAACAAAAATGTCAGGCGCGGACAAGTATCACGTGAGTTGGCTAGTCACGTACAGAATACCTGGAAGTGGCGATGAGTGTACAAGTGACCTGAACACATCATAAGGTCGCCCTACATATGGATGCACTTGGCTTACTCAACCGATCGTTAATAACGATCGAAACCGGCGCAAGTTTCGCAAAATTGGAATATCCTCATCAAATTCGTTTTTCACATTGGACTCATTTAATTCACATGTGTATCGGTAACGTTTCCACATTAATATACCGTCGGGTATGGCAAGATTGTTTTCACATATAATAAAAGTACTTATAACACAAAAGCGATAAGACGGGGGCCTAGTGCCCCACTGCGGCACTTCAGTATCACTTTGTAAATGTATTATCGTGCTACCATTAAGTGTTAATTTGTTTGTTTGAATTTCGCGCAAAGCTACACCTGGGCTACTTGCTCTAGCCGTCCCTGATTTAGCAGTGTAAGACTACAGGGAAGGCAGCTAGTCATTATCACCCACCGTCAACTCTTGGAGTACTCTTTTACCAACGAATAGTGTGATTGATTATCCCGTTATAACGCCTCTACGGCTAAAAGATCGACCACGTTAGGTGTGACGGAGATTCTAATTCGCGACCCTCAGATTACTAGTCGAGCGCCTTAACCACCTGGCCATTAAGTATTAAATATTGAAATGTTTACGCCTCTTTACAATAAGGTTAAGCCACTCATACATTAGCCCCAAACATCCCCATCAAAAACTATTGCACTATTAGGCTATTGCACTAACTTTGAAGTAACCAATACAGGGAACTTCACTGTTGTTTGGGGAAGAGGTTTTCAACGAACCTGAAATTCTCGGATGTCACTTACACATGAAGTGAAACTAAATAATACAAACATTTTTTTTAAAAACTTTTCCAAAGAAGATATGAATTATCTAAACGGAAATCTTATAATTGAAATCTTGTAATTCCATCCCATGATGACCGCTGACGCTAGATCCCTCTATACAAACCTGTACCCCTTAACCACTAAATAAGTGACCCCATGAAGCTTATATTAATATTTCATGTTGTGATACATCAACAAACACATAGAGAATCTTCTGGAATAACAATATTCGTTCTGTAACAGAATGTCAGGTTGTATATTATTTTATAAAACACATTAGTTACATATTACACTTAAAATTCATGAACTAATTTGGAATAACCAACCAGATGACAATTAAATATAATACAAATAAACAATTTGCTGGATATAACAGGCGAGATGTAAATTTGACCAATTTATTAGAGGTAACATTTTAAAGTAAATATTTATCAATTTCTTGAGTAAAACAGCCAAACCTATTGATTAATCAATCTGTTGAGTGAAACAGTTAAAATCCTAGACTAACCAATTTGTTGAGTAAACATTTAAGACTCCAGTTAACCAATCTATTTAGTATAACAGCTAAAAGACCAGTTGAACCAATCTGTTGAGTAAGACAGTTGAAATTAAAGGTTTAAACAATCACTTATACACAGGTGTGATATATGACCCCAACCATTAGTAATTTTTAATACCAAACTAAAGAAAGTTGAAAGAAATACCAACTGTCTACATGGTTTCTAGATCGATGTCTTACATTTTTAATGAAATATAGGATGGTTTACCTTGAATTTCCTCATCTATAATCTCACTGTCTTGTGAATTTCTCAATAAAGAATTTTCTTTGCAATACCATTTTTTGTGTTGTTTTTAAGTACAATTTATATAAGAAAGTAAAGTGAATTCAATGCAAGAAACCGTTCGACTGAAATTGCCCAGATCAGCAAGACATGTACAAGATGGGTATGTATATAGCTCTAGAGTGAGTCACGATTTCTACAGGAATGTCCAGAGACTCATCCTTCGAGTCGCTCTGACTAGGAAACCTTAATATAAATACAATCGACCATCAGACTCGTGGTTACAAACGTGAAGTTATACGTCAGTCACATCGCATCAACCGATATTCCACAATCTGGTCAGTCCAGCGATTCTTGGTTCCTCTCAAACCGATACAGTGACCAAGAAATATTACAAGTAATACGTAGACGGAATCTCGAGAGCATTGTAAACTTTTGTTTCCACCAATGTTCAGTCGCAGTATCAGCGCGTTCGTTCCAGCTCGGTCTTTTTCGTCGTTCTCAAAGAGATATCTACGATCATCGATTTCATCCTTACTATTTAATTTATACAAGAACTGTAAATGCAGCTCAAAGCGAGAAGAACCACCACTGATGATAAAGGGTAAGTTTATTATCTCTGTTAGGATAATATGTGTCCAGAGATACGTCGCTCAGAGCTCGAGTCCAACATGTAATAACAACGATTAGTAAATGATTTCAGCTGGAAAGATGGTCCGGTAGAACGTTTAAAGATATATTTTATTCCTTTATGAATGAATCTCAGTACTGTAAGCAGTTGAAGATTGTTGGCTATAGTTAGTTCATGATGACGAAGTAAAGACGCTACTGTTTTCTTCTCAGTAATGTTTCTTCTACAGTGGAACCCCTCTAAAGCAGCCACTTTCGGGACTGAGACAAACTGGTCTGATTAGAGGGGTTCCACTGTACATAACTAGGGATTATGTAAACAAAAAAGGGACTGTGATTGAATGACCGCTTTCAAGGGGTGACCGAATCTGAGGGGTGGCCGCTTAAAGGGGTTCCACTGTAATTTGATTTATGCTATAGTTTCTTTGTGCAGCTGACTACTTTTTGTTTCTAAACATCGTTCCGCCTGCACCAGACAGCTTTTGGTTTCTTAGTACAGTTCCCCTTGTAGCGGAACTTTTTTGTTTTCTAGTATAGTTCCCCTTCTATCTGACCCCTTTGTGTTTCATAATACAGTTCTCCTTTCTTATGTTTCTTTTGAACTTCGCGCAAAGCTACACGAGGGTTATCTGCGCTAGCCGTCCCTGATTTAGCAGTGTAAGACTAGATGGAAGGCAGCTAGTCATCATCACCCACCGCCAACTCTTGGGCTATTCTTTTACTAACGAATAGTGGGATTGACCGCACATTATAACGCCCCCACGGCTGAAAGGGCGAGCATGTTTGGCGTGACGGGAATTCGAACCCGCGACCCTCGGATTACGAATCGAGTACTTTCCTTGCATCTGACCCCATTTGTTCGTTTGTTAGTACCTTTTACTCTTATAGCCGTTCTTACTTCTATAGTTCTCTTTTAAAAGATTTTGTCCTTCAGTGTAAACTCGATAACTCCAAGTCTTCAGTAGTCACAGATGGACACTAAATCTGGTAACATTTCGATCCTTGGTAGAAAGTGAGATTTATAATCAGTGTGAGGTCCGGCGGTTGAGGCGCTCAAGTCATAATCTGAAGGTCATAGGTTCGAATCCCCGTCACACAAAACATGCTCGCCCTTTCAGCCTTGGGGGCGTTATAATGTTAGGTCAATCCCACTATTCGTTGGTAAAAGAGTAGCCCAAGAGTTGGCGGTGGGTGGTGATGACTAGCTGCCTTCCCTCTAGTCTTACACTGCAAAATTAGAGACGGCTAGAGCAGATAGCACTCGTGTAACTTTGCGTGAAATTCAAAAACAAGCAAACAATAAACTGTGTTGATGTTTTCCTCTGGGTCATTTTAGGTTAGTTCAACTTCCTTTCATCTCGAGACAGACTTGAAACTGTAACTCGTGTTTAGTGCGTTTTATATTTAAATAAAAGTATTTACGCTAAATTTCGCGCAAAACTACACGAATATCACATGCGCGTAGCTGTCCCCGATTTCAAATAGCTAACTAGTCAACCATCACCCACTACCAAACTTTTAGGATGCTTTTATAAGACTGAAGAGAAAGATCTTACTGTCAGTCCTATAACGCGCTCACGTGCACGAAAGTGTGGAGCGATATGTCTTGCGTCGACGGGACTCGAGCCACTGAATTTCAAGCCTACTTTTTTTTCTTTAAAATTCCAAAATTACTTGTGAAAAGTCATCAGTTTTTTAAACTCATTTTTCGAAACTGTTTATGCATCGAACTCTGCACGAAATTAAAACAAAACAAAACAATGCTTCGAACTGCTTGTAGGTTTGTGGCTTCCTTGAATACAGTGCAGTTAATGACAGGCAAGTTACAAAATGTTAACAAAATATCAGTATTCAATTCACCATACTTTATTCCTAGTCTCCTATCTATATGTAATCTACACTGACAACCAGTAGGTTTATATGAAAACAACAAGTTGGTAAGTTCAAGGTTAACCCTGCTGTAAGTCTGAATAAATAGGGGTGATACGTTTTTAAGGATGATAGCATTATTATCTAGATAAAAGTTATTACTCTTTGTAACAACGTTTCTTGTTCCAATCTGTTAACTTTGTAACAAGCCCTTTGTTTGAATTTCGCGCAAAGCTACACGAGAGCTATCTGCGCTAGCCGTCCCTAATTTAGCAGCGTAAGACTAGAGGGAAGGCAGCTAGCCATCATCACCCACCGTCAACTCTTTGGCTACTCTTTTACTAACGAATAGTGGGATAGACCGTCACATTATAACGCCCCCACGGCTGAAAGGGCAAGCATGTTTGGCGTGACGGGGATTTGAGCCCGCGACTCTCGGATTACGAATCGAATGTCTTAACCAACAGGCCATGCTAGGTCTCCACTTGTACTGATAAACTATAGACCACAATGTGGTATATAAGTAACATTAGGACTAAGATACTTCAATAAGTGTAATTTCTTGAGATCGATAAACTCCACAATACCTCCAACGACACTTTCATATATTTGGAATGGTTTTAAGTTAGAACGTTTCTGTTTATAAATATTTGGCAAACCATGTAACTGCACATGAACCACAACGTATAATCGCAATTGTTCTCTTTCATAACGATTTCTGTATAACGTTTCTACTGCAAAACTTGTTGAAGCAATTCCAAACGTATCGGATTTACTTAACTCCTTTTATTGGTGTTTTATACATGTATGGGTTTACGTTAGCCATTGCTACTTTTAAACTGACAGACTAAATGAAGAAAGGTGGTGAGCCGCCAACTTTCAGGTTACTCCAATCGATCAATGAGATTTAGTCATCGATTTTATACCGCAACCATGTCTCCAAAGTGTGTAGTGTTACTGTTTCGTGGCAACAGGACGCAAACCCTAGACCCTCGGATCCACGATCAGGTAAGCCATCACACAGATTTCGCACGGTCTTAGAAAGACAGTTTATTTCATCAGGGAAACAATTTCACCATTTTCAAAGCTGTACTTTTCCTAGTTTCTTTGTATATTTAATGACTAATTTGGTTTTTGTTTTGAATTTCGCGCAAAGCTACACGAGAGCTATCTGCGTTAGCCGTCCCTAATTTAGCAGTGTAAGAGTAGAGGGAAGGCAGCTAGTCATCACCACCCACTGCCAACTCTTGGGCTACTCTTTTATTAACGAATAGTGGGATTAACCATCACATTATAACGCCCCCATAGCTGAAAGGATGAGCATGTTTGGTGTGAGAGGGATTACAACCTTTGACCCTCGGATTACGAGTCGAATGCCTTAACCACTTGGCTATGCCAGGCCGACTAATTTGGAAACATCTGTCAAGATCCTTAGGAGATCTAACAAAATCCAAATATTTTCCAGGATCCGAAAAACCCTGATATATACACGTGTCAGCTTTAGTTGTTACTTGTTATTCGGGTCTAGTGTGGCCAGGTAGTTAGGACACTTGACTCGTAATGTGAGGGTCGCGGGTTCGAATTCCCGCAACACTGAACATGCTTGCCCTTTCAGCCGTGGGGTGGTATTAAGTTACAGTCAATCCCACTATTCGTTGGTAAAAGAGTAGCCCAAGAGTTAGCAGTGGGTGATGATGACTAGCTGCCTTCCCTCTAGTCTTATACTGTTAAATTAGGGACAGCTAGCACAGATAGCCCTCGCGTAGCTTTGTGCAAAAGTGAAAGAAACAATACTTATTATTTACGCGCAAGGCTACACCACGAGTTGTCTATGCTCTGTTCTTCACGGGATTCGAACCCCAAATGTTAGCAACATAAGACCTTAAACTTACCTCTGAACCACAGGTGCACATTAACTCTAGTTCTTACAAAAACTACTAGTTAGATTAAGAACTACTCCATTAAAGTCTTAAAACAATAAGATACTAAAACAGTCGATCAGACATGACGGTCTGTCTTTCAATTTTATCAACCGGGACTTCGCTGTTTTCATTTTTTCCGTCCCAGTTTGGGTGCCCCCCGCTGGTACAGCGGTATGTTCACAAATTTAGAACGCTAAAATAAGGGGTTCGATTCCCCTCGGTGGGCTCAGCAGATAGCCCGATGTGGCTTTGCCATAAGAAAAACACACACCAATTTGGGTAAATCTTTTATTTCAAACTAGCTGAAAAAGAAATGTTTAATATATTAGTTTGTCAAAAATATAATGATAAGTACTGTAGGCTGAATTTTAATAACTCCATCAAAACTGTAATTTTTGAGACATTTTCTAAGAATTCTAGCTTACCATAGATTTTCATTTAAAGAGTCACTTAAATAAATTCTCTAACAGTTTATCTATGTTTAATATTTTTGAAAGTTTATTTTGTATATATACACAGTATATGTTGTACTTCACAATAAACAAAAAGATAAAAAAACACCATCAACGAATACATGAAATTTATGCATTTAGAATTTGTTTCTATTACAATCTTTTCGCCAAGACCGTCTCTTACACAAATGTTTATTACTTGGTGTGTGAGTGATTTGGTAAATTTTAGTGTTAGCGACTACATTCAGGAAGGCCGTATGATAGCTGTAATTGCTTACTCAAGTGCAAGAAGAAGAAGAAGAAAAAAAAACGTTAATTTCTACACCAAACCTTAACTCTGCACAAATTTGCATGTGTATACACGAGCCTCCAAAGACAGCCTCACGAAATCTTGAGAGCCTAATGAAGAAGTGTCAATACATTTTGTCGCTTGATAGCACTGCTGATCCTTGTTTAATTTTTCAAACGGTTATTCTTTCTCAAGCTTAATGTTTATTTACCTTATCTTTGCACACTAGCGTCACCTATCTTACTCAAGATGTACGTAAGGCTTATTTAAACAGTTTCTGCACCCATTTGTAAAAGCTGTAGACAATAAGTCAAGAAAACTGATTTTTTTTTCACGGCCCAGTTGGAATGCTTATATTTTAATAGCAATTTATCATGTACCAGCTGAGAAAATAAAGATGGCGTGTTTGATGATCTATAAAGTAAAATCGATTAAAAATAGTTAAACTAACCCAAAGCAACACAACAGTATAGATGTACTGATCGATATAAAGTAATATTAAATTTCAATGATATGGAACTTTTACTAGCCAATCTCGGCCATTACGCCAGTTATGTTTATTTTAAGTTATTTGCTATTTTGAATTTTGCGCAAAGCTACTCAAGGGCGATCTGCGCCAGCCGTCCCTAATTTAGTAGTGTAAGACTAGAGAGAAGGCTGCTTGTACTCACCACCCATCGCCAACTCTTTTACCAACGAATAGTTATATCTGGGGGACTTATAATATGAAGGTTAGCCCCACAGCCGCACCAAACATGCTTGCCCGGGATTCGAACCTGCGACTCTCGGATTACGAGTCGAACGCCTTAACCCACCTGGCTATGCCGGGGCGTTTATTTTAAGATTTGCTTTGTGTTTTATTGCAAATCCTATCTTCTGATACACTGGTCTATCCAATTCTCAGTGTTTTGTCGCCAACAACTGTTTAAAAGTAACACAACGATTAATTATACAAATAGGGTAGATCAAGTTAACAAGTTTTTCCTTCCACAAATCTGATGTCTTATTCCTTATATTGAAGAACCTGTGGCCTTGTAGTTAATGTGTATTGAGTGTCCACATATTCCATAGTCGGAAAAACGGGTCGTGGATTAGCTACAAACAGTTGCGGTGGAAAACCACTATCTGATCAGATAAAAGGAACTCATGAACTAACGGTAGGCGCTGTTTATTAGCTTCCCTACTTTTTATCAGTTCAAAATTATGGACGGCTATGCGCTGATAGCCCTTTTGAAGTCCTCTGAGAAATTTTGAAACAAACACCACTTAAGTAAAGTTATCACACACGACATCTATTAAGTGATTGCTCATTCTTATGATACCTGTACCTATATTTCCAAGATTAACCTTTTATCTGCTTATGTACCTGACAGAACGAGATGTTGAGACAACGAATTCCTACGTAGTACAGAAAAAAAATCAAACTACGAATTTTAGTCTTGTAAGTCAGTAACCTTACCACTAACCTACTGGAGGTAGTGGTGGGCGGGGCTTTACTATTTAAAGGTATGAACATATGGGCATCGTCAGAAAGCTGAGTTTTTTCTTCTATTTTGTGTCAAGAACTACCATAAGTCAAGGTTGTTGTTGGCAGGTTGGTTTATCGTAAAGCTACAAAATAGGACTGGTTTGGTTTGTTATGAATTTTGCGAAAAGCTACACGAGGGCTATCTACGCTAGCCGTCCCTAATTTAGCAATGTAACACTAGAAGAAAGGTAACTAGTCATCACCATCCACCGCCAACTCTTGGACTTCTCACCGATAACTAGTGGGATTGACCGAACATTATAACACCCCATGTTTGAAAGGGCGAGCATGTTTGGTGAAAAACTGTCTGTAATCTTGAATTAATGTAACAATGGATATTTCATATCTTGGTTTTAAATATTGAATTCGATCTGATTGTAATTTCCTGTTTAAACTTAGTCACAAATGTTATGCACAAAAATGTAATGTTTATCTATTTCAACCCTAGCGTCAACACACCCCCCCTCTTATTTCACCTAATGTTTATTTTATTTCACAAGTCCTCGACTACAAGTCAATTTCAAATCCGGTTTTACCAAATTCATAAGATTGTAAAAGATGAAACATTAAAATCTTCATAGAATTTTCATGTCTCTCAAACTTACTATTTAGAAACCAAAGTTAATTTAACTATGTGAATAGTTCGTACCACTGCGTCAAATTTCGGTATTAGATAGTAAACCACCTGATTAATGGTTATATTATCAGTTTTTATTAAAGGTATGTGTGTGTTTTTCTTATAGCAAAGCCACATTGGGCTATCTGATGAGCTCATCGAGTGGAATCGAACCCCTTATTTTAACGTTATAAATACGCAGACTTACCGCTGTACTAGCGAGGGGCATTTATTAAAGGTAAAATTGAAAATATAATCCGTGACGTTGAGGCGTAATATGCTCCTCGATTGGTAGTATCACAATATTACATATGCGCCCAAATTAATTTAGCTTACTGAATGGGGGGGTTAAAAAGAGACTCTCATATCTCATAAATATTAAATACACGTCACCACTAAAATAGGCCTAACTGTATTCCTTTGATTTACTGACCCAAATTTTGCTAGCGCACCTTAAACAGAAGAAGGCGCAGCCAATCAAATGATGTATCAGTCTTCTAATACACTGTCCGAAAGAAAGCAAAATGTGTGTTACACTGTTCGAAATGAAGCACAAAACTACCCACTGGGCCATCTGTGTTTTGTCCATCACTGGTGTCAAAACCTGGTTTATAGTGTTGTAGGTGAGCAGACATACTGCTGTGCCTCTGAAGGTGGGGAAGTTCCTGTTATATGAAACATTTAAAATGAAACTTTGCGAGTGGTAATTTACCCATGTTTTAGTTTTTTATTTAATTTTTGCACATGGCTTTCTTTATTTACCAAATTTCGCACAAACCTATTTGAGTAATATGTGTGATAGTCGTCTATAATTATGAACTATAAAGTTAAAATCATCCACCGTCAACTCTTTACAAACGAGTAGTGGAACTGATCGTCACATTATAACACCGTATGGCTGAAAGGGCAAGCATGCGGATTGCGGGTTTCGATCGCACCACCTATAAATTGAGTGTTGGTTTCGGATTTCGATTGCACTAATTGAAAATTAAGAGGCGAACGTCCTCACCGTGAGGTCAAGCCAGCAACATCTCGTAGAACTAATCATGGATTATTTTCGGAAAATCATCCTTAATTTTGAAGTGATAGACTATTGGGAAAAACAGTCAACAACATTCACCGCCAACTCTCGGAATACTTTTGTTTGGTCAGACAATGATATTCGAGCTTCACATCTACGGTCCAAAGTTTACAGAATCTTTTTGCTACAAGAGAGCAAGAACCATGGATCTTCGGATTCACAGGCCAGGCACGTTGACCACTGGGCTTTTTCGAAAGACGTGATTACCAGTTCACGAGTAAGCAGCAAAAACTAACTGACTCTCTTTACACGCCAGTTTTCCAAACAGGTAGTTGATTCTACCTATGATCAACAAAATGTGCTATTGTAGCGAGAGGGTCAAAATGTTCTGTTATAGTCATGGGGTCAAAATTCTCTATCATCAAGAGAATGTCAAACTGTTCTATTATCACCAGATCATCAAAATGTTCTATTATCGTCAGAGCATCATAATGTTCTATTACTGTCTTGGGCCTATACGTTCTTTTATCGTAACAGCGTCTTGCTGATTTAAAAAAAACAAACAAACAAAAAAAACAACAAGCCCTTAAGTCATATTTTATAAGTATTTCCTACAGTAGTCTTTACACAATGTCAATATATCTGTGACTGCATAATTCGTCATTCATATTTGGAAATGCGATGTGGATTTAGGTATAAAATCGTTAAGCCTAAAGATGGCGGTATCAAATGTTAACAAAGATACAAGCCAGATAATAACATGTGCCTCGAGATAAGAAACTAATCACTCTAGCTAACAAGAAACATCGAGATACTCGAACTTTTACCTGTTACATGTAGTCATGGTAACAGACTGTGTAAGTTTAAGATGAGGCCTAATAATTACCATACCAAAGTAAAAGAATATAAAACCTTTGAGATTTTTCTACGTGTATTGGACGTACGCTATACAAATCAGTGAAAGATAGTTCATTCTTTACCTGCTGTTAAGCACAAAGCTGAGCAATGTTATATCTGTGCTGTGCCCAAGGCCGCTATCAAAACCCGATCTTTGGTATTACAAGTCATCAAATTCATCGGGAAGCAAATAGTGTCTTAGGTTTAAAAAACAAACAAACATTTTTTTGTCGTTAAGCGAAATTCTAGAGAATGACTTATATGCGTGTTGTACCAAAAGCGGGTGTCGAAATCCGTTATAAGCCCTAAGACTCACCACCAATTCTTTGGGTAGGTGGGAGGTGGGGGCTAAAAATTACCAAAGGATACAAATCAAATGAGCGTAGCAACAATAACTTTTGTTTATTACTACGCAGAAAGCTACAGAACGGAAAGTCTGCTCTACCCAACAGACAGTTAGTTCTGTTATAAGTCACCAGAATGACCGCTGATACACCAAAGCAACCAGCAACAATAAAAAAAATAAACAAATTAAAAATTAATGACAGTCAGCGACGCATAAGAAAAATGTAGCGACTTAAGAGAAACTTACTAGAGTTAAAAACCTGTTTACAACACGAAACCTAGTGTACAGCATACCAACCAGCTTCTGGTGAATTCCACACTCATTTACATATTTGTAGGTTCATATTGTACCGTATTCAAACGCAATATGCATTTTCTTAATTGTCAACATAATTATCAACACATTGTGCGATATCTTTTCAAGTGTTAAACATACATTTTGTACACAACAGATATCCGTAACAAATACTTGGTCAGAAAAATTTTGAAAAACTATGCAGAAAATGGTGTACAAAATATTTAATAACTTAAAAATAAATCATTCAAATTGAACATACAAATCTATTTACAGTTCGTTACTCACTTAAGACAACACTGTTTAGGTTGAAGAAACATATTTACAGTTCGTTAATGATTTAAGATAATACTGTTTAGGTTGAAGAAACATATTTACACTTCGTTAATGATTTAAGACAATACTATTTGGGTTGAAGAAACATTACAGTTCGTTAATGACTTAATGCTGTTTAAGTTGAACAAACATACAGTTCGTTAATGACTAAGACAATACTGTTTAGTTTAAACAAAAACACATTTTCAGTCATCATTCGACACAACACAGTCACTGATTTAAAGGCAACATTTTGAATAAAACAAAAGTGTTATTCCTTTTTTCCAGTATTGAAGGTTGGTGATCCTGGTTACATCAGCCAAATGAGGCCATTTCACAACTTTCATTGTTTGGTCATAATATTCACTTCTAACACAGATTCTTGGAGTGTTGGGAGTTGGCCTTTGGACAATTTATCGTGGTGTAATCTTTGTTGATGATACGCATAGTGTATGATTCAGTCTGGCTTATTAGTATCACCAGCTATCAGATGATTAGTGAAGATCGAATACAATGATATTGTGTTGCATGGTCAGAGGAGCCCACTTCTTGACCAGATGGCCACCTAATGGGTTCGAAATGTTACTTGTTTTGATGAAATTTCTGTGTTAACGTTACAATTAATCAGAGGTTGTACTCGAGTTCCAGATATATTTGGAATATTTTTTTGCATTTTTGCTGTAATGTGCTTTACAATCCAGAAGAAGATACGAGCTAGACTACTATATGTGGGTTTACTTTAGCAGCTAGCTATCTAGCCATCCTCAGGTATTTTAACCTCTCCAACAAAGGCACGACCTTTTCACTAAATAAACACACCGCCATCAACAATGAGATCGTATTTCCATTTGATCAGCTTTCCATAAAACCTTCGCTTCTGTTTAATATTTGAGACTCAAAGTACATTAGAAGATAATCATAAAGTTAACGTTTTTAACACCAGGGTAACGTGATGTGCAGTCTGGGGTGAGCAGGAAATTTTCCATGACCCACGTCCTCAGAGTAAATGTCCATTTCTCAAGCAGAGCTGATGTTCGTAAACAGTAAAAACGATGTATAATGAGCTTATTGGATTTCATTTTGGTCTTTGACAGAAAAATTTTATAAGTCGAGCTGCACTAGCACAGTCGTATTACTGCGAGCAACTGTCATAACCTCAAAATACTTTGACTGTTTTCTTTCTTTCTCTCTCTCTCTACACACACACACACATGTATACGAGCACCCTAAAAGGGTTCAGTTTCGATTTTACGACCTTGGAACAGCCATAATGAACACTTTTCTGAGGTTCATTGTGCTCATTAGTTATCCATTAAGTTTTGAATAGAAACTGAGAAAACTTCCCCTCATAAGCAATACCATGGCGATTCACGTCATCTGTGGAACGTCGAAGTTCTACTGATAGATGGTCAGTTCTTGAATTTAGTGCTAATAACAAAAGACGTACACTTTCACAAAACTGAAAGAGTAACCTAAGTGTTTTCTGAAAAACATCTGTCGTTTTTGCGATTCCTGTTTCTTCAGTGAAAATAACACTCATTATTTTCCAGAGCAACATCTTCAAAACCACTCCTTAGTTACCTGGTCTGACATTCAGTAGTGTGGATATTCTCCTTGATATGTCTTTTCTCCTGAAACCTCTCAAACAGAATTTTTATCCTCCTTCAAAATAGTTTAGTTAAAGCCTTTATTGCTTCTATGTAAGTTACGTGGTCTTCTGTATGGTTTGATTCATGCTAGGCTTATCTTTTGAATTTGTTTAGCTCTGGTTGTTGTGTATAGTGGTCTTGCACTAACATCAAAAGGTCACGTGGTTATAGTTTACTTCGCCATATTGGACGTCAAGTGTTTATGTTAATCTTGACGAAAAAAATTACACATTTAACTTCTGGTATTGTGTTAGCTAACGTTGAAGGAATGTATGTTAAGAGACACAAAGGCGACGTTCGTGACATTACCAGTACATTAAACCTTATCAAATCTTACATCGACCTGGAGTACCATTGACTGCTAGAAGGGGATGCCCAATATGGCTGCGCTGAATAAGCATACATTTTAAGGCACCGAAACCACGACCTCTGTATTCAAGACCGTAGTTGTTGTGAGGGTGGCCTAGGTAGAAGTTGTTCAAACCGCCCATCTCTTCTTGCTTATATGAAATAAATGTAAATTTCAAGAGCTAATATGAAGCGCAAAATAACAATTAACCAGTAAAGGAGATGGGTATGAGAGAACGCTGTAAGGTCTCCCAGGATTACAATATACAATACAGAATATTATTAACCAGTAAAGGAGATGGGTATGAGAGAACGCTGTAAGGTCTCCCAGGATTACAATATACAATACAGAATATTATTAACCAGTAAAGGAGATGGGTATGAGAGAACGCTGTAAGATCTCCCAGGATTACAATATACAATAAAAAATATTATTCTTTATGTTATCTGCTTCCTACCACAGCTATACATCTGTAAAACATCTGTTTTGTTTTTCAGATCCCCTTTCTGTAGGCAGTATATCCAACACCAAGTTTAGCACTATAGTGAGACTAGTTTTGTTCAGGTGCTAGAAGTATTCTATCCATCTGAAATACATAAACAGAGTTGTCACAACTTGTGCATTATTACACATTAAGTATTTCATACAACTTATAAATTCCATAGAATTTTTATAACACTATTTTGTACTTTCTCCCTTTTTTTATGAGTGTAATAACTTTTAATTAACATAATCACATGAACCGTTAATAACATCCTCATTCACTGGAACCACAATTTATTCAATAATTAAAAGATATAGATCTCATTAAACTAAAGTTAACTCTCATATACTTTAGATTACACTTATGGATAATCTATGCAACTTCTACGCAACATCCTAGAAAACCACATCACTCCATGTCACGTGACTTTCATTTTGATGTCACTTCCTGGAATACTATATGAATTATAAGTATTGCAAACAACATTTCTATGACGTTCTAACAACAGATATAAATCACCCCCATCCCGCGACACACACATACACAAACAGCTGTATGCTCCCAAAATGAAACACGTTTACTCATTGGTAGAGGATGTATGATCGATGATAGGTTTTAGATCATGAAGTATTTTGGTTTGGTTTTTGAATGTCGCACAAAGCTATCTGCGCTAGCCGTCCCTAATTCAGCAGTGTAAGATTAGAAGGAAGGAAGCTAGTCATCACTACATCCACCAACTGTTGGGCTACTCTTTTGCCAACAAATAGTGGGATTGACTGTCACATTGTAACTCCCCACGGCTGAAATGGCGAGCATGTTTGGTGTTATGGGAATTTGCGACCCTCAGATTACAAGTCGAGCTCCCTAGCTACCTGATATGCTGGGACTGAAATATTTTGAACAAAAATAATCATGCAATACCGTGGTAGCTGTGATTGTAAAATAATCATCCAATACCGTTGTAGCTGTGATTGTAAAATAATCATCCAATACCGTTGTAGCTGTGATTGTAAAATAATCATGCAATACCGTGGTAGCTGTGATTGTAATTTATGAGTTACAAAGCTGTTCAACTTGTTTTCATATGAAAAGTTGAAACTAATAATGACTTCTGGAGAAGTGAAAAACGTTTAACTGTTTTACCTTCAGAATGTACTTCAAATAAGAACAGTTTTACATCCTTGTTTGAAGGCCATCATCCAAGCACACTGAAGCGAGGAATCGCCCTTACAACCTTATTACGCAGAAAGCTTTACGGGGGGTTCTGTCCGTCGCGGGTATCGAAATCCAATTTTTTTTTGTGTGATATAAGATCTCAGGCTTTCCGCTGAGCGACAAGTGGGCGCTTATAAAACTCTCGTTCACTTAGAATACTCAAATGAAACACACTGTATGATCTCCATGTGTTGGAGATTATTTTGAAACAGAACAAAGACCACAAAGTGGTCAAACTTCAATATTCATAACTCTTGATAACTTGTTATATCAATAGTATATTAAAACTTGTAATATTAATAGTATGTTAAATAACACTAATTATAACTTAAAAACAAAACAACAAAAATTGTTTAAAAAACAAACATACATTTCTTCTCCAGAACTGACGATCAGAGATCAAGTAAAGACCTGAAGTTTTGTGTTTGAGTAACGTGAGTGTACAAGTACATTCATACATGAGAATGGTGATTTATTAATACTATAGGACGGGAAAGAAACGATGGATTATGTATTAAAATGGTTAAACAGCATTTTATCTGCTGTGTCAAAGAAGGGAATCGAAACCCAGATTTTAGCGTTCTAAATATAAAGACTTACCGTTGTACCAGCAGGGTACCCGAAAGGAATAAGTAAAGAGACATCACAGGCATACATACAACAAAATAAACATGACAAGTTAATCTTGACGACAAGGGCGCACTCTACAGGAAGATCAGAGACGGCTTAAATGAGTAATGGAGAACATTTTATTATAAATATGCAACGTTTCGACAAGACTGGTATATACAGGTACTTTAGTTAACCTTGATTTTCTTTAACAAGCTACACATAGGCTGTCTGCTCTGTCTACCACGAGAAATCAAACTCCGGATTTTAGCGACGTAAGTATGGAAAATTACCACTGATCCACTGGATAACAGTAACAGATAAACGAGATGCTATTTCTTGTGAGTGTTAAACAAGGGCAACTGTCTAGTTATCGGACATGTAAACAATTTTATTTTAATAACGTGATTCTCCTATTAAGAGTATTCCTTTTCTTTGCTGTCTCACGAGCCCGGCACGGGCTTTTGTCACACCGATGCGCGAGGTATCTTGGACTTCACATATAGTTACTAGCTAATTCAAGTTTCCAGGATCTATTACAAAATTATTTTATTTCCAAGAACTCAAGGAAGCGAGAAAACCCTTCACTCATGCAGAACCTCTTGATACACCCACAAATAATGGTTCCTTAAGAGGACCTTCGTTGGCGTCAAGATTCAATGACGTCACATACTAGTGGTGCTCGTTTGTTAGTCGAATTTCACACAAAGCTGTATGCACTAGCCATCTCTAGTAATTTTGAAGTAGTTGACTGGAGGGAAGGCAGCCAGTCAATATCACCAATTGACAACATTTAAGATACTCTTTCACAAACGAATAGCGGGATTCATCGTAACATTACAACGCCATAACGGCTGAAAGTACATGTGCGGGAACGAGATTCGAATCTGCGACCCGCAGTGCCTTAACCACCAAACCATGCCAGATAAGAACAAGGATAAAAATAATAGTTTTACAAAGTCAATAAACACTGATATGAGAGCCCTCAGTGACACTAAAGACAACTGTGTCCTTGTCTGAATCATGACCCATCATTTTTAGTCAGATACAGACTAGGTAATCAATGTTCACACACTTTTCGAAACGTAAAGAGAAACACGTTGAAAGATAAAAGTACGAGGAATTTTGCGGTTTACCAAAATAATACAGTAACCGATTATTAGCAAGAACTTGTTTCCAATAATCGCCGATTAATAAAAATCAATCAAGTGACGTAAGTGATTTCGCAATCGGAACTTTTGACGGAAACATGCCAACACCTCAACAGGAAACATCCATCCGTGTATTCCTGAAGTCTTTTTATACGGAGATAACAAGTTTATTATTCATTTGAAGGACTTTTTTCAAACTGGAATTAAAACGCATATTACACGAAAACATATGTATAGAAGTTAATTCATATCAGTTGTAACCACTGAATGAAACAAATGTTTACACGTCACACGTTTAAACTTTCTTTCGTCAATTATCAAACACTTCACACGAGATTTGTTTTCGCGCGGGAAATCGTAAACTTTCTGTCGACCCACCAGTGGGACGGACATCAGCAAGTTTGTCACGTCTGATGGATAATTCATTTCAATTGATTTCACACTTAATCTCTGCTATTTCGGTTTTATTTGATTTGAAACAATGTAAGCTTCCTCACTTCAAGGAGTGGTCGTTCCCAAGATGGATGGCAAAGCAACTGGATATGTGTTCCAAGCCATGCAGAGGTAAAGCTATACACGGAAGCTGATAAGCTCACAAGATAAAGCGCTTTATGAAATCCGGGACAACACTATTTACAGGATATAGTCTCCGTTTCACTATAGTAAGTCTAAAAAATTACTGGCGAAAGTAAACAAAAGATGAATTAATACATCAACCATATTACATATGTCCAATGCTTGCCAACGAGGCCTTTCTTTTAATACTACGGTCTATCGGATCAAGTGAAGTACAACAGACGTAGTATTGACGTAGATTATATCAATGAAATGTAGTTACTTCACTATTGAAGTCATTTAAAACTCAAAATGTGGTGTTAGTGTTAATAACACAGTTGTTAACACCAATTACCAATCATCACTTTATTAGAATTAACTTTTCTCTCACTCAAAAGAACTGTTAGAACAAGGTAGAGGCCCTCTTATACCGGAACAGGTCATGCAATTACAAAGCTACGAACCTTGGAGTGAAAGCACAGAACCAAGAAAAAAAGGAACTTTACGGTGTCGCTAGGAAAAACAACAGAAAATGAATCAATATGGCAGTCCAAAGGAAACATCAGTAAAGGGAAATGTCTCCAAATGTCGGCGCAACCCCTGGGTTTGTCACCTGAAATCTCCAGAGAGCGTTCTACGATTTAAACGTTCCACTAAAGTATCTTAATGTTCACAATATAATAAAATTCATGTACCATGTGTAAATAATGATCAAACACTAACATCTACACGTTTACTAACCCTTAAATTATTGACTTTTATTACCGTGCACTACTGGTGATCTCCAAATATTGCATCGTATTAGGGTAGCGTTAACATCATACAATAATATCACTCATTCACCATGTTAAAAAAACAATAATAAGTGGGATTAACTGCAACATTGACGGCGGTTTACCATTTTCTACGACTCGCTAAGAACCCTATAACCAACATGTGACTCGCTAAGAGACCTGTAACCAAAACTATAATCAATTGTGTAAAATTATAACATTTTGTAGCCAAATATGAGCTTCCCAAGTGGTAATAACCTTTTGGAGCCTTTCGTCATCTGTCCAAATTGCTAATTTTTATCTCGTTAAATTAACAAAAACCACACCAAATATTCTTCAAACGTGCCAAAAAAGGAACAGCTAAAGAACCATATCCTTCCCATGTTTAAAGTATATATTTTTGCTCGTGGATTATTTCATTGCTGGTTTGTAATTAGGCCTAGATTTTTACTTCATAAACAAAAAGTAATACAAGAGCGTAAGATGTCCAAGAACCACTAATCTAGTCTTACGGTAGTAGCTTTAGATGCAGATGGTACATTTCTTCGGTTCTTCTATAATAGGGCTAAGGTACAATGTCAAACTTTCTTTGGACTTCTGTGCACCGTATTCACTGTCACGTGATACAATATTCATCACGTTTCATTCAAAATCTATACTTTGGGGTGGCGATAGAATACACAATGTATTAATTTTTACTTAAAATATTACGCTTCGGACGGATTTTGCCTTGATCTTCATCTAAAAAAGATTATCTAAGATTTTGTGGAACACTGAATACAGTTAACATAATAGTTCTACAGAAAGGGCTTCTTGGGGGAGCACGGTATATATTCTTCCCCTTCTTACGAATAGTCTTACCATTATGTTTATTTGATATTACATTTTTTCTGAGAATAGCCTTGTCAGCAAGTCCCTTCCTCTTGTGCAGTTTTTCGTATAGAACTATGATAATTTGTTAGGCTTACGGATTACCAAATGCACGCTTATGCAAACGAAAGCTGACACATCTGAAGGATTTGAAAGGGGCAGTGACTTAACACTTTTGTTTTTTTCCTTGATTTCGAGGTGTATTTGTTCCAGACTTCCGGATTATGAACCTATGTTATCTTTAAACCATTTTTTATAACCTCCTTTACCATAACAAAATATATGCCAAGCTTCACAGCACTGGCTGTTGGGATCGGAGGGTTCCTTTTCGTAGTGACAGCTTTTATTTTGTGGAAACGAGAATTGGTTCCATTTAGCTTGAGATTTTGACTTGGAGTTCGTTGCTGTTGTAAGATCTTTCCAGTTCTATGGAGAATACCAAACACTATCTTCTTTAAAAGAAGTTTGTCATTTGACTCTATACGAATATGTCTTTTCGGAATAAATGGTCACAAGTTTCACACATTTTGCAAGATCAATAAGCTCGAGACAGATGTTTTTCACGTGACCGTATTTCATAAATCATCCCGAAACACTATAAAAACAGTTGAGTGACTTTATTCAACTAACAGACTGGCAAGAGTACATTCCTGAAATTTAAATTTGATACATTTAAGTTACTTATTTTTGTACAGGGACAAACACTGCTTTGTAAACGTGTAAAAGCTATTTCAAACAGAAAGAAGTACTTAAAAATACAAAAACACTTCCACTTTCAGACGTAATAACTACTTACAACTTCCTAACAATTTAGAAATCACTAATGTTTCAAAATTAGGTATTCTCCCTCATATGAAATATAGTTTCTTCATACCGAAATTACACCGAGTTTTGTAAGAGGTTTCGCACAAGCCTACTAGTGGTTTGTTTTTAAATTTCGCGCAAAGCTACACAAAAGCAATCTGCGTTAGTTTGTCTGTTTGTTTTGAATTTCGCACAAAGTTACTCGTGGGCTATCTGTGCTAGCTGTCCCTAATATAGCAGTATGAGACTAGAGGGAAGGCAACTAGTCATCACCACCCACCGCCAACTCTTGGGCTACTTTTTTACCAACGAATAATGGGATTGACCGTCACATTATAACGCCCCCACGGCTGAAAGGACGAGCATGTTTGGCGAGAAGGGTATGCGAACCCGCGACCCTCAGATTACGAGTCGCACACCTTAATACGCTTGGCCATGCCGGGCCATCTGCGTTAGACGTCCCTAATTTAACCATGCAAGACCAGGGGGAAGGCAGATACTCATCACCAACCACCGACAACTCTTTGGTTACTCTTACCAACAAATAGAGGGGCTGACCGTCACATATAATGTTCCTACTGCTGAAAGGGCGAGCGTGTTTGGTACGACGATGATTCAAACCCGCGACCCTCAGATAACTCGTTGAGCACCCTAACCATAGCAGGTCCTACACAAACGGCCACGTGCGCATAGCGAGCCCCACTTTGAAACTTATAAGACCACAGAAAAAACAGCTAGTTGGCAATACTCACCGTCAACTTTCATCTGACTGAATAATTGGATTTAACTGGCACTCTTAGGTAACGAGTCGCAAATTAAGAATCCTCAGATTCTAGGTCTGAGCACGTTAACCACCAGGGCATTTTAACTACCTATCAACTGTTAAAGTATTTCTTGTATAATGTTATAAATAAGACATTTATCCTCACACCAACATGAAATAAGTGGATTAAATTTTATTGGACCACGATGGCACATGAGCAACAAACAGGTTAGTATGCATAAGAGACACAGCAAAAATCTTTGCATATGAATTGGAGTTTACTTTACAAAAATGCAGGTTTTATATAATTCACAGGCAAGAGCAAAGTATTTCTGTATAACGAAATATAGTCCATTTTGGCTTGGATTTTGGGCTCTAACATACAAATCAATCTTCAGAAGAAGGAAAGCTTTTAACCTTCAAAATAGTTTGGATTATAGAGTTATTTGTGACCTAACTAGTTTTCTAAAACCTTCACAACAGCTACTTCCACTAGTCATCCTCTATTTTGATTTGCTTGTTTGTTTTTAATCCTACACAGACTACTTCCATTAGCCATCCCCTATTTTGATGTTTGTTTGTAATCCTATAAAAAGACTACTTCCCTCACCATCCTCTATTTTAATCTGTTTGTTTTTCATCCTATACAAAGACTACTTCCACTAGCCATCCTCTATTTTGATTTGCTTGTTTGTTTTTAATCCTACACAGATTACTTCCACTAGCCATCCCCTATTTTGATATGTTTGCTTGTAATCCTATAAAAAGACTACTTCCCTCACCATCCTCTATTTTAATCTGTTTGTTTTTCATCTCATACAAAGACCACTTCCACTAGCCATCCTCTATTTTAATCTTTGTTTTTCATCCTATACAAAGACTACTTCCACTAGCCATCCCCTATTTTGATATGTTTGCTTGTAATCCTATAAAAAGACTACTTCCCTCACCATCCTCTATTTTAATCTGTTTGTTTTTCATCTCATACAAAGACTACTTCCACTAGCTATCCTCTATTTTAATGTTTGTTTTTCATCCTATACAAAGACTACTTCCACTAGCTATCCTCTATTTTAATGTTTGTTTTTCATCCTATACAAAGACTACTTCCCTCACCATCCTCTATTTTAATCTGTTTGTTTTTCATCTCATACAAAGACTACTTCCACTAGCTATCCTCTATTTTAATGTTTGTTTTTCATCCTATACAAAGACTACTTCCACTAGCTATCCTCTATTTTAATGTTTGTTTTTCATCCTATACAAAGACTACTTCCACTAGCTATCCTCTATTTTAATGTTTGTTTTTCATCCTATACAAAGACTACTTCCACTAGCTATCCTCTATTTTAATCTGTTTGTTTTTCATCCTATACAAAGACTACTTCCACTAGCCATCCTCTATTTTAATCTGTTTGTTTTTAATCCTACACAAAGACTACTTTCACTGGCCATCCCTAATTGTAAGCTGGTAGACTAGAGGGAAAATAGCTAATAGCACTCACCATCCATAATTGGGGTACACTAACTTAATAGTGGGTGGAATATTACTGTAACTCTTAAAACATCCCACATGAAATGTGACTTTGTGGTAAGGAGGCATGAAACAAGGACACTGATATTGACAGTCCTTATGGATACCAATTGGTTAGACCAAGCCAAACCAAATGGTATATAGAGAATGCTGAGTTCTAAAACCTATCATGAAAAACATACCAATCTCTAAAGCATTAAAATATCATAAGAAGTTAAGACTATATAATATTCTTCATATAAGTAAAAACAGATCAAAATACATTTTAAAAATTGCATTTTGTCTTTACAATGAAAGGAGTTGTTAATTGCTAAGGTTACACCAAAAGCTTTGCTTAACTAGACCCCAAATAAAATGAACATTATACTCTATTCAGTTGAAGCATCATTCATTATAACATACAAATACAGGTATCTAACAGAACTTCTAAAAGAATAATAATTTACAATCAAGTTTTTCAGACAAACTACTCCTATTGGTTAGAAAGTTCATGGTATATAATTACAAATACAAACAAAGTTGGATCTGATTCTGTTTTAAAACAAAAGAACTGAACATGGAAAAATTTATTAGGTTGAGACTGAAAGTTTTAAAAGCATCCCATGTACACTTTTGGTATTTAAGGTTAACACTTTATACTATTAAGTTTGATGGTACCTGTTCCTTTAATAACAATTAATTAAATCAGTAAATTAATTTCATTTTAAAGTGATAACTTATACTTAAGAAACTTGCATGTGAAATAGAGAGCAAAATATTTTTGAAAATATACAAAAAGGACTACAAACATTTGTCAATAAAAATGACAACCTATATTTATAACTAAAATATTAATTATGGTGATTAAACAACTAACAATTCAGGTTTTTAATAAATCTATAAACACACTGTATAACTAATAATAATAATCAACAGCACAATAACTGAAACTTCATTCCAAACTAATGGTGATGTTCTTCCCTCTAGGACAGTAGTAAATCTACAGATTTACAACACTAAAATCAGTGGTTAATTACCCTCAGTGAACACAGCAGATAGCCCATGTGGCTTTGCTATAAGAAAACAAAACACACTAATGGTCACTTACTGAAGATGTGAAAGGAAAGCCAATGAATAATGTAGCAAACAGAACCAAACATGCAAAAGCTAATTATAAACTATTGCATTAATCACCAAAAAAGCAAGTAGAATATTAAAAGGAATAACACAAATATATTTTTGAGATTTTTTTGATACTAACTTAGAATTTTCACTTCATTTATTTCATGTTTTCAGTAAACAAAAATTTCTGATAAACATCTTGAAGTTGAAACTCCATCAAGTGATATGAAATACTTTTAGGACTTTAATATTAAGAATCAGATAAACCAAGATCATTGGCCAAGACTGACACTGTGAAAAAGATGTTTTTGCTTTTAATGACCAACACACCAAATCTAATTTAATAAAATATTCTGTTGTTGTTTTGAATTAAGCACAAAGCTACACAATGGGCTATCTGTGCTCTGCCCACCACAGGTATCAAAACATGGTTTTCAGCTGTGCGAATCTGCAGATGTACTGCTGTGCCACTGGGGGGCAAAATATTTTGTATTGATAGGTAAAAACCTTTCTATGATTTTTTGTAAACAGCATACTCTGCTGTTTGGACTCATGTGCATTTAAAGATACTTGCTAAACCTTTCTTAGATGTAAAAAAAACAGGAATGCCACACTGGATGTTTTTCTTTCTCAAGTTTGATACCTAATTATACAAATGCTTGTGGTTCATAAGTTACAGGCATCAAATCCAAATATAACAATTTTTATTCAGAAGTAAGTAAGTTCTAGAAAAACTAGAGATTGATATTTAAATTAGACAAACAGCCACATATGCAGACTTTCTTAGTACTGTCACTCCCAGAACATGTGGTTATTACAACAAAAATGATTACTGTTTTAAACCTTTCATGAACCTAAACATACATTAGTGCTCACAAGTTTCATTTCCAATGATGTAACAGTATATCTAAACATAGTGCACATGTAGATCATCCAAAGAATGATTAGTGTTGTAATATTCCAGATAGTTTTTATCCTTCTTATTGGTCATTATTTTAATATTTTCAACTTGTAATTTAAAGAGAAGTTCAAAAATAAAAAGAGAGACCTATTGAAACATAAATACTGTGAATATGGTTCTTTGAAGTTGGTTACTATTTAGAACATAAAATCTATAGATACACTTCTCATAAAACTAAAGCCTAACACTGAAAACTACATTTTCGAGGCAAAAACTCAAAACATCTGGTCTAAACTGTCTCAAGTTTTAAATGTTTAAATAAGAAATCATTCTAAAAACCACTGAATGCTCTAATTTCCAGTAAGTCTTTTTTCCTATACAAGGGGACCAAAATTACACAATGAATATTTCTTCACAAGATCTTTATACAAGGTATAAAAAACTGTTGCACTTTAGACATGTATTTCTAGAAATAATATTAACACTCTCTATCACAGGCTAATCTCTCCCAAATTCCTCTAACCCATTTGCATAATAGTTTTTTTTCACATTTTATTGATTTTTAATATTCTACAAAAAAATTTTCAATTTGAATAAAAAAATATTTTAACATTATCAACTACATCCAACATCTCAACAACTGAATTAAATAGTTAATAGTTTTCCACAATCTTAATCAGTAATTTTCTTAAGGTTTTGTTTGGCATCTTATCACACACCATTTGAAAAACCTAACTATACCAAGTTCACACCTTTTCCGTTATCCAGATAAGGTTCTCAAAAACCATTATAGATTAGTAAGGGAATATTTCCCTTTTGTGAACCAATGTTGATTTTCTTTCACATATTTGCAAATCTTCTTTCATAACACTTCCCAAAACTTTTCCCACAACAAAAATAAAACTAAAATTATGAAACAAATGAAAATATTCTATTTAAGTAATAAGCAAGAAAACAGTTATGACATAAATAAACATTTAACTAGTTTATGGAAATTATGTATTTCAGTTATGTGAAAGCATTACAACTAATAATTTTGTGAAGTGACTATATAACCAAAGTCTGATAAGACAAATACTATTATTAGTACTAGAAGTATTAAATTTTTATCTTACTATTTTAAATATCATAGAAACTGAACGTTAAGACTAACAGTGAAACATTTGTTCTGATCTGTTATAAAGGTTAATGTTAAAGGTCCCTAGATAATTAACTGGTTAAACATGTAATACTTTATAAAAGAAACACAAACCTTAAATTAAAAAACATCAAAGACAAGATATTTAAGTGAATTTCAAAATTTGCATAAAATATAATCATTAAAAGCACATCAGAACATAATGAACTAAATTTACCTACTGTTCTATAATTCATAATAAAGCATTTGAATCTTGGGATTTTTTTTCACGAATGTTAGGCCTACTATTATAATATCAATGCATCAACCACTTACAATACCAACAGCATGTTCAAAAAGCTTTTATTAAAATAAGTAGTGAAATCATACTATATAAAATAAAATATCCTTTTTTTTGTAATTTAAGTTAAATATTTTTATATTTCTTATAAAGTTGTAGTCATTGGCTTCTAAATTCTAACTTCTAGTCAGACCGGTTTATTTTTAGTGTTACTCAAGGTTATGTACTTTCTGTTTCAGGCTAAAACTAAAATCTAATTTAAATGCACCGTATCTGTCAGTGATATATAAGTAGGCCTACGTTCGGTAATTAAAGACATATCACATAGTTTAACCACTGGCATAATCACTAAATCAGTATGACGCACGATTATGATATGTTGACTCCCAACTAAACTACATATACAGTTCTTTTTCAAGCTGTAATTTAGAGAAGTATAGTAGGCTTCAATGACACCACTAAACTATTAATATTATAATACTAACAGTATTAGTGATAGTTCAACGCACAATAAGAATTACGGCTACTGTTAATGTTAGTACTGTACCTTTGCATCTCAAATAACTTAGTACGTAATAAAATAACCTTGAGACAAAATATTGTAAATTCTTGTTAGTGTCGTTATTCTACTGTCGTTGGATCAATAAACAAATAAAAAATAATTTATAGGCAGCATTAATTACTTACAACTTACACTTAATTTGTTTAGTTAACATCGTTACAGATTAAAACAAATCAACGCCACCCAGCGTTGAGTTAATAATTATTTTACTATCCGAAACTATACAAGTGTAAACTATAATTACTGTGGATTGCTAAAAAGCAAACTATAAGTAAAACGTCATCAAAACTTCACAAGAAATAGATTATTCCTAATGAATCTGTGTCAAAAGTAGATGTGGAATAGATATTACTGAAATTACGTTTATAAAATTAGTCTTGAGTATTATTACCATTAGATATAATAAGCGATATATTTTAAGTTGGATTTCTTAAAAACGTATTACACTATATTTATGAATGAGGAATATCTAATCTATATTTTTAATAATATAAAATGTTTGGATGTTTAGGCATTAAATACTTTTCTATTCCATTCTCCTTAACAGTTTGTGCTGGTATGAAAGAGCCGGATGTTAAGTAAACAAGTTATATTAATTCTCTCTGACCTTCCTCGAAAATTTTCAGAAACTTAAAAAGTTTGTATTAACGAAAACCCTACCCTGGACTTAGTGGAACGCAGCTTTGTTTTTTGTTTTTCAGAGTTTGTGAGTTCGTTTTCGAATATTAGCTAAAAGCAGTTCAAACCTAACCCGACCCTAGCTGTGACTATTTTTTAACTATTTTTCAGTTAGTCAACAATTTGTGATCTTCTATTGTTTGGCTGTATAGTAGAATTTGATTGTCCCTCCTTTACAATGCATTTACACTTTCAAAGTACGGAGTGTTTTTTTTTGGGGGGGGGGCGAAAGCAAAGGTAATGAAATGGAAACAGTCAATTTACAGACCCATACCATAATCCAGCCGCGAATTATTAAGCCACGCCATCCCCATGTTTGTTAGCTTAATATATTTGAAAACGTATTGAATACTTGAAACTTACATTTAAAGCTCTGAATTTCGAAAACGACGAGCACGGTTCGAAATTGTGAGATACCACAAAACATTCCTCGCATTTGAAGCTTTAGGTGTTATAAAAGTTACAGTCAGTCCTCAGTATGGATAGTGGGTAATAAGGTACTGCTGATTGGTGAGTAATTTAAAATTAGAGACGACGTCAGATAGCTTTAGTAGTTTTATCACAAATACAAATAAAATAAAATGCACAACTCTAAGATACCCCCACTCGCATGATTTGAGTATAATATCACACCTTTAATATCAGAAAAGTATACTTCAACATATGTTGCCCATCTTAAACAAGGTGATCGCAGTTATTCCCTGTTAACTGTCTATCTTGCAAATCCAATGTCATTAAGGATGGTCCACTTTATTATTATCTTTAAGCCATATAAAGAATATTAAGTGTTCTTTAAGAATGTCACATTTCTGTTTTGCCTGCTTAAGGCCTACCCTGACTCCGCTATAAATTGTCTCACAACATACTACCATATAATATACACCAGGTGTATATTTGCTAACCACCAAATTGCACGCGTTCTTGCTACACATTTCTCCACACCCTACCTCAATGGACGGACGAATCTCTAAAATATTTGACACTGCGCCTACAGGGAATATCCCATATTCGTGTTTATGCGTGCGTGTGTAAAAGATGGGGTGATGATTGGTTAACATATTAGGGAGTGCACTACAGACACACACACACAGAACAACAATCTTAACCATCATATGTTATTCCATAAGTCGTGAGTTCTTTGGGGAAAGAACCACAATATTTTTTAAGCTATTCACGGTGCATGAATATTAGTTAGTATTGGTAGTTATGTCTATAAGGTTTCCATTTCATGTCCAACCCAACTATACCAAAAGGAATTCCCTCCGTGATGCAAACTTTGAGAGTAGAAGATAACGATACATCGACTGGTCAACCATAGATCATGAGAACAAACCTCAATTCACGTTTATTACTTAATTTTTTTTTTACAATTACAATGATCTGTTTGTATTTCATGAACTTTACGATAAAATGAAAATTCCCCAAGACTTGTCTAAGCTTTTAATACAATTGAAAATCAAGGGTCTTAGACGGTATTTTAGGAATTCCGGAACTTGATGACATCAGAGATGTCACAGAAGATGGCAGAATTACAGATACTCTTGTTAGATTTTCACCAAAAGAATCATGATTTATAAAATGCTTTTATAATATTTTACATGTTTGAGAAAATAAAATGTTATAATTATGCACATGAACTGTAAAGATGGTGTTTTTGACTAAATGTTCTATGTAACATGATGTAAGGTGTGTCGAATGTATTACAAATAAAGTTCAATACGTCTACTCTTGTTTGAGTAGAACTTTAGGCAGACTAGATATGGTAGTTTTGAGTATTTTAATAGACTGCAATTTACCGTTGAAAGAAAAAATACCAAAGCCTCAGTACAAAAGCCGAATGTCGTCTCCTTTTGGCCCAGGATGACCAGGTGGGTTAAGGCGTTCGACTCGTAATCTGAGGATCGCGGGTTTGAATCCCCGTTGCACCAAACGTGCTCGCCCTTTCAGCCGTAGGGGCGTTATAATGTGACGGTCAATCCCTACTATTCGTTGGTAAAAAAGTAGCCCAAGAGTCGGCGGTAGGTGATAATAACTAACTGCCTTTCCTCTAGTCTTATACTGCTAAATTAGGGACGGCTAGCGCAGATAGCCCTCGTGTAACTTTGCATGAAATTCACAAATAAACCTCTTTGTCTTCCAATAGGCAACTGTAATACATTAAAATTCTCAAACCTACCACAGTTATTCTTTATTTATTGCATTACAAGCAAACAAATCACCGAGAATTACAGAAATGCATATATATATATATAAATATTTATATATATATATGTATGTATTTTTATGGTAAATAAAATGTGCGCTCTTAATATAATGATGTCTTTAGATGTAGTGTAAAAAAAATAAAACCCTCAACACAGTTTTGGTTTTATTACACTTGAGTTCAAGCTACGGTGCATTTTTTTAATATTCTGTGATAAGTAAACAAATAAGAGAAACGTTTAATATGTTACACTGTATTTAAATAGGGGGAGATATTAAGATAAAAAAGCGTAAAGTAATCTGGCGTCGTTGTTGAAAACAATCTTACAAGTTCCATCAATAATGCATGTGTCGTCAATACCGTAGAAGTACGCCCACGGCTCCTTCTAGTTATTTGTAATTTGAATTAGAGATTATCACAAGATGAGAACTTGAGCAATTAATAACGAAATCGCCTACTAGAGAGATACATGCGCATTAAATTACACTTCATCGCATTAACTGTCCATGAAGAAGGGCAAATCCTAGCAATAAATATAGACTTATGCAACGACCGTTTCAACGGTAGGTGAAACGACATAATATGGATAATTTTATTAAACAAAATTGGATATTTTTATCACGAGTTCTATCATATCCACAATTATCTAAGCCTACACAAAGATGCTGATCTGTATCCTTTATAGTAATTAACACATGAGGAGAGAATCAGTTACTTTCGTCACATGATTTGTCAAAGATGATTAAATCGACGACAATATGTTATTGTAAATAATTACACTTATTTTTGGATCCCTGCAATGTTCCCAGAAGAGGCCATCCTCGAGTTGCCTTCAACCAACAAAGGTTTTTGAATTTCAACCTACACAAATAGCTTTTTTCTTCGTTCCAAATTTTGAATTGGTGGCCTCGAAGAAGGGTAACCAGTTAATTAACAGCAAACGCCGTCATCTCTTAAGCTATTTTTGTCTGATCAAATAGTGATTTTTACTGTCACTCTTATAATGCACCAGAAGCTCTTATGTGCGAAACGTGTTTTTCTGTTAACGGGTCGGAAACCAGGAACCACCGGATTCATAGTCCGGACATGCTATCTACTAGGCCACGCCCGGCCACACTTACATTGGACCTAAGCCAGTCACTTGCTAAGAATATATTTGCCAATCAAGTTCACCACAGAGACCGACCAATGAGCTAACAGCGTGGTTTTACAACGTCACCAAAGTGTGTACTTTCCCGTGATGTGGGAAATTTAAACTATGAAAGCTATTGTTTTTATTTTTTATATGTAGATATGAATTCGTTGAAACTCTCAAAGATAGCTACGTACGTCAAGCTTACGTATACTAAAAACACCTACTCTCTCGTGTTATCTCTCAACCAATTAGAAGCGAATTTGTTTTCCATTCTATTAAGTACATCACATAAGAACGCAGCTCTTCCGGTCCAAGAATATTTAATAGGTTCTTAAAGCCGGCCAGGTCAGTATTTTGAAACACACGGTGAAATTTGAACACAAACCTGTTGATTAACAGTTTACCCTACATAGTCGTACTTGCTACAGACGTCCCTGGTAAGCGATAACTTTTATGAAGCAAAGGTGTATTAAAGGAAAGAAATTTACCTGGATGGATATTGTGTTGTTTACTGCTCGCTTTACAACAGTGCATCATCACTCCAGACATAAAGGACAGAAAAATCAGCACTGTGCTAAAAGTAGGTAGCGTTGGTGTTGCTATGCTCAAAGAAAACTTGCAAATTACTAGAAACTTTTTTGATGTAAAAATATTTTGTGAATTCTGGTAAAAACTTTTTTCTTTCTTTTGCAATAAGAAGGAAGATACAGACCCGCTCGTATTTTAAAGAAACTCGAGAAGAAGAATTTTAGAATAAAATAAGTTTTTAACTGTCATATGTACAGCGACATCTAGGGAAGTTCTCTCACTTTTTAAAAGTTTGTTTTAATTTCTTTTTTTTACTTTAGTCACAATACAATACGTAGCTTTAACAGTTTGAAATTATATCTTTCAGTTTAATCAATTACGTAATTGGAAACATGGTTGATTAAAATTGATTATACAGTCAGTTAGAGATTTGTCTGATTGAAGTTATATATTTCAGGTCTTGCGTCAGGGTTTACGGTACTTGTTTTAACCCTGTTGCCTGCAATTGCGATGAGCGCACCTACACCGACACAAGAACCGCACTGGATAAACCCGTGTGACCTTCCAGATCCATTCGAGGACTTTAATAATCCACCTCCAATACCTCCTCAAGAACTGCTGAAGCAAGTGATTCAGACTTCCAACATTGCGAAAAAGCACGCGCGCGATGTGAAAGATGAATTTGTAAGTATATGCACCTACCTTTGTATACTTTTAAAGTGATAAGCTCACAACCCCCAACCCCTTCTCTCTTGTGTACTTTTACTGAGCTCTGACGTATATTTCTGTAGCTCTGTATCTGTACGAAAACCTTTGAGAAACGTTATCATAATTTGGAATTTGACAAATCACAAACTACTTTTTATATGTGATATCACAACTAAACCACAAACCAGAGCAGTGAAAACACTGTAGTTTAAATCCTGTACGAGCGAGTAAGCATGCTTATACGTCACAATGCCTAAAATGACTAGATTTATTGAGAGTAGCATTAAATATGGCGAATATTTGGTCAACCTACCTTAACTCCCGCCACCGGTCACTACAGGAGAGAACCTTTTACCAGGTCAAAACGAAGAGTCGTAACAATGACCTAAATAATATAAACACAAGTCAAAAATAACGTCATTTAACAAGAATACTAGTTTGTCAGTCGAACGAGCGAAGCACGTGCACGTTCTTCGTTGTAGTACGATGGCCTCTGTGACGTCAGAAGATTGTTATTCCAGTTATCTGGAGGGGATGGGCTGTGCTGACGCTGTATTATCCATTCAGTACATGCGAGAAAGACGTAGGATAAAATAAGCAAGCTTCCAGTGTTGGCAACGTAAGATTGCGCGAGAAATAGGATTTAGGGTATTATATAACGTACGTTATAGCATGACTAAGGCGCATTACTGCTGTGTCATTGTCAAGGTAGCCATCAACAACCGGATACTTAAAACACGCTGAAACGTTAGTTACAGACGATCATAACACGTTTATCTCTGCTGAAAAAATATATAATTTCAATCTGTGGAAACCTCTGCATTTTCGTAACAAAACAACTGATTCGATTCAATTGCTTCTTTTAAATGTATTTTTCTTTCCAAAGTCATCTTTCCCTTCTCTCTTTATATTTAATATTAATTTTCGCTCGGCTTAAAACGCGAAAAGTCCTCTACTGGTGCTTTCGTTAGTTAAGTCCTCAGCGTGAAAATTCACGTAATCTGATTTTTTTTGTAGCTGTTTTTAAGAAACGTTCATTCATCCGTTTTCTACTCAGCTTTCCGTCACGTAGCGAACACTACAATATTAAACAAAAATATTCTGAACTTTTTACCAGAAAATGCTTTTAAAATTGAATGATTACTCAAGTTTTAATTCAGTCCCGACTACAGTATTAAAGTATGCATAAGCTGACTGTATAATATTATTTCAAGGTAGTTCTAAGAATTTAAAGTGAAAAAATTTCAATGGGATAACTGTTATTAGAGGTACAGGGTAGTTAGTACTCCCGGATCTATCGTGTATTTTAAACATCAGAATGTAAAAATAAGTCTGTTCTGGGAGCATTTTCTATAATTATTTAACAATAATTCAGATAACGCAAACTAAACGTAAGTGCCCCTCCCCTTACCCTACCTAAGTGGCGCTACCGTGCGCCTCCTGTTTTTTTTAACCTTGAATTTATTTTTTTATTTTTCTTGTAATTTTTGTTCCATGTTATCAGTTGTATTGCTATAGTGTTAGAATTACTCTGTTGCGAAACCCCGAGCTACGTTAGTGAAGAAACAGTGGGGGGGGGGGCTCTATTCCTCAAACTGTTAGTTCCCTTTTTCTCGTGCTATTTATATATTTTTCACAAAATACCAAAATACTCAAATACTGTATTCTTTCGGAATGAATATTTTTGCTAACCTGTTTGTTTATTCAAATATAACTAACGCTGTATTATATGGAAGTCGATGATATATTGTTTTCTACAATAATACCTATCAGCTGTAAAACGGCCCCCCCTACTTTCGTAAAAGTACACGGATGTTCCATTGATTAGCTTTGCACTTAACAATAAACAAATAGGCTCTAAAACACGTAAAACATTTCTGTCTATCTATTGAAGATAATGTTCATGTTTGAAACCTGTATGGCATTACACTATCTCCGTTGGTCGGGCATGGTTAGAGGGCGCTCAACTCGTAGTCCGAGGGTTGCTGGTTCGAATCCACCTCACACAAAACATGCTCGGCCTTTCAGCCGTGGTGGCGTTATAATGTGACGATCAATCCCACTATTTGTTGGTAAAATAGTAGCTCAATAGTTGGCAGTGGGTGGTGATGACTAGCTGCCTTCCCTCTTAGTCTTACGCTGCTAAATTAGGGACGGCTAGCGCAGATAGCTCTCGTGTAGCTTTGCGCGAAATTCAAAACAAATAAGCAAAACTATCTCCGATGGTTTTTGTGCCTTTTTAGCAGTCTGTCTGAAACACACGCAATCAAACAATAATGAAAACTTTCAATTTAACTCGTAATGAAGAGCATGTGTATTTGCTTTTCGTTATCCACGCTCTCAGAAAGCAGCCAACGATGTGGAGAGCTAACATTCCCACCGTCTTTGACCGCACACTTTCCTTCGTATGGATCATATACACCTACTCGTGCCTGTACGCGGTTTACCGAAGACATTTACTCGGAATTCATTTATTGGCATAGTTTTGTCACGTGGGCTATAAACTTGTTAGAAAACCCTAAGTGGTACGTTATGTGGCGGCATTTCCGTACTGACTAGTCAGACTAGCGCCTTTTTGTCGAACCACGACTAGGTCACGTTTTCTAATTTTTTTTTTTATTGTGCATGACATCAATGTCTGAATGTTATTTATTGTGGCTAAACTAAATATATATTTAATGTACTAAACTCACGTGTCCTTTGATGGTCCAGTAGTGTTTTCCACGGCTAATAATACTCAAACTGAAAATTCGATCCTTTTGGAAGATACAGCATACACAGGCAATTGTACAGTTTGGAGATTAAAAAAAACAAAAAACAACGAGATTTATTATCGTTTCCAATTAATATAATACAGTTTTTTGTTTTAAATATTTGTTTTTAGGCGAAGCACATAAAACGTAGATTATCTCAATTTTAAAAATATTTTTATCAACTCTATCAATGGCAGTTATAAATCACTCAATATGTATACCTATATATATATAAAATATTTTTGACACAGCTGTCCATCAAAATTTGTTTGAAACGACGTCATTTCATACTCTTTAATCCTTGCAAATCACCTATTTATTTATTATTGGTTGATAACGTTCTTCGGTGGAACAGCGGTAAGTTTAGGGAATTACATCCGAAGTTCGATTCCCCGTGGTGGGCACGCTAGTTAGCCCAATGTGGTTTAGCTCTTATAAGTCCAGGGAACCCGGACCGGAGGTTAGGGCGCTCGACTCGTAATTTAAGAGTCGCGGGTTCGAATTCCCGTTACACCAAACATGTTTCAGCCATGAGGACGTTATTATGTGACGGTCAATCCCACTATTCGTTGGTAAAATAGTAGCCCAATAGTTGGCGGTGGGTGGTGAAGACTAGCTGCCTTCCCTCTAAACTAGGGACGGCTAGCACAGATAGCCCTCGTATTGTTTTTTTGTTACTCGAATAGCAGGATTGAGCGTCACAGTTGAAAATGCAAGGTGTGTTCAGATAAGATATTGCTTCTCGAACTTAGGACCTTTCGGTTAACTTCTAGGCTTAGCTATTGGACGAAGAAGTTGCAAGCAGTCCTTTATCTACATCAAACATAAACTGTTCAGAGTCCTTGTAAATAGCAAAATCCAACAAATTAATCTCATAGGATTATTTTATTTTTCACTTGCGAAAAAATTATATGAACTTTATACGTAAAACATTTTGAATAAACAGTTAGAACAACAACAGTAGTGAGATATATGTGTTTGTCTACATTTTCTAACTAAATTCTACATAGGTGTATGTTATTTCTCTCTTTCTCTAGATATGAACATATTTATATCATTTCTATTTATAAAATATAAAAATGTTTAGGCAGGTTATTTACTACAAGGGTAAAACGTTTGAACAATGTTGATCGTGGTACAATCACGCAATGTCTTTGATATAACTATTTAACCCGGTCACCAGGTGGTGAAGTTCAAAAATCAAAACCTGGTAAACAGTACAATCAAAACGAAATGATAACGTAAAACCCTTAGCGCCTATTTTGGCTTATTGTTTTTTTATTTCATCACGTTAAGCGCTAGCTTTATTTGCTCTTGTGTGTTCGTGTATTTGTTTTAGATTTGAAAAACAAAATATCCAACCTAATGTTAAAATATTTACCAACTAGGTTGGAAATGAAGTCTTGTTCTTTACAATGATCGTTTTGATTTATCAAAATTATTTAGCCTAATTTTCGTTTATAGATCTGAAAAAATTAGGCCTACTGGTAATTTGTTATGGAATATCTTATGGTTGTGTTACTTTAGGTGAAATATTTTTATGAATAATTTTCTAAAGGCTAATAAGCAGAATTTTTCTATGAATGCTGTAATTATTTTACAATAGATAGAGATGTATTATCAATTAAATACAGGAAACACACACCGTTTTGCTTTTGAATAATACAGGAAACGTGCCATTTACGTTGCTAATCCAGCTAACTCTAACTTTGTGACAGCATATGCAACAACAATTTCCCTTGTCTTCCTTATTTATTCACACTAGCAATTTCGTTGAATAAAAAGGAAAAAATATACAAAAAAGTTCCTCCTAAGAAAAAAAAAAGATGTTTTCACGTGCGCGATTTTCTTTCAAGAAGAAAATATAATTTTATTTGTTTGGTTGTTGTCAAATGCTCCCAATGGCTCAGTGGTAACTCTGCTGGTTATGAAGTTGAAAATTAGGGTTCACTACCTGCTGTGAGAAAGCATAGATACACCATTGCGTAGTTTTTGTACTTAAACACAAATAGACAAAGAGATTGTTATATAACGAGTAATCTGTGCTTTACATACCACACCAAACTCCAATCTTTACTGTTGTAAGCCTTATTATTTAGGCAGAATGAACTATATTCCGAAATTATAGCATATCAGCGAGCAACAGTACTTTGTTATTCATGAAGTTAGGCATAGATTATTGTATGAAAACAAGGGACAAAAAAGTGGTTAATCTAATAAATATTTATTGTTATATTAACTCGTGCATCTATGGGCATTTATAATGTTATTATTGCTTTTTGCTTGACAGAGAGCGTAAAAATGCTAAACTTTTGTTATTTTATAAATAAAAGTTTGATTGCTAACGCCCCTATAATGAAATCGCCACCAGGGCGGTTAACTATTTTAGTTTAATGCACTGCCGCCAGAATAGTTAATTGAGTGTTCCAGTTTCATGTACTGCTACAAGAATGAATAACTTACTGTGGGAAACCGTTTTAGATAGATGCATATTACGAGGCTGATTAATTGACTGTTTTAGTTAGATTCTCTGCTACCAGGGTGATTATTTAATTTGATTTCTTTGAAGTCAAGCACAAAGCTATCCAATGGCCTGTCTGTGCTCTGCCCATCACAGGCGTCGAATTCCAAGTTCTAGCGTTGTAAGTCTGCAGGCATACATACCACTGTGCCCGGGATGATTAACTGACTATTTTAGTTTAATGCACTGCCACCAGGGAGGTTTAACTGATTGTTTTAGCTATGTGTTTATGTTAGATCAATTAAATCAGATTTCCAGGTTTTTATTATACCTAAAACAACAAACATATAGATGAAAATAAAACAGTGAACGAACTAAAACGTGCATGAGATATAGGGAAGTTAAGTTGTATTGTAAAAATAAAACAATAGTAATATTTTACATCTTTGCGCACCTGTGATCGAGATTAACAAATCCGTGAGTTCTAAATCACAAAGTTCATCACTTTAAATACTATGTCTGTCTGTCTGTAAAGATCCTTAGATGATAAAAACAAAATCCAAATCTTCTTCAGGATTCGAACAAACCCTGATTTATACACAGGTGTAAGCTTTAGTTGTTACTTGGTAGTCGGGCTCGGCATGGCCAAGTGGTTAAGGCACTCGACTCGTAATCTGCGAGTCGCGGGCTCGAATTCTCGTCACACCAAATATGATCGTTCTATGTGCCATGAGAGCGTTATAATGTTACGTTGGTAAAAAGTAGCCTAAGAGTTGGCATACACTGCTAAATTAGGGACATTTAAGCGCAGATAGCCCTCCAGTAGCTTTTTGTGAAATCCAAAAGAAACCATATTGTCCCCCAAGGGGATGAGCAGTAAGCCTACAGACTTAAAACATTAAAATCTGGGGTTAGATTCTGTGCGATAGAAAGTGAACGAATAGCTCATTATGTAGCTTCGCGCTTAACAAAGTCCGAAAACAATAATAACAAAAGTCAAGCCTAGCCTGCCACCTGTTGTTTAAAACATTAGTTAAGAAAAACACAAAACCTAACACGAACTTCTTTTTAACTTTTTCCAGGTCCGCGAAAAGTTTCAGGATGCAACTTTCGACGTAGACTACATGAGACAAGAATGGTTACCCGAAGTTCCTCGCGCTACTTTTGAACATTTCAAGTCCATGAACGTAAGTCAGCACGTTTAATAAACTCTCTGAAAACTCGAATTTGCTCATTATTTCCAACACATTAAAGTACCGTTTCTTACAAAAGAGGCCCGGCATGGCCAAGCGCGTTAAGGCGTGCGACTCGTAATCTGAGGGTCGCGAGTTCGCATCCCCATCGCGCCAAACATGCTCGCCCTTTCAGCCGTGGGGACGTTATAATGTGACGGTCAATCCCACTATTCGTTGGTAAAAGAGTAGCCCAAGAGTTGGCGGTGGGTGGTGATGACCAGCTGCCTTCCCTCTAGTCTTACACTGCTAAATTAGGGACGGCTAGCACAGATAGCCCTCGAGTAGCTTTGTGCGAAATTAAAAAAACAAACAAACTTACAAAAGAAAAATGAAAATACTGTAAATTCACTGATAATACATAAACGTTGTTTGTTTTGCTTTTTTTACACGAGATATTTCAGTATATTGTTATCGGTAAGATCAAAGGATTATATTATCGTCCGTTGTTTAACTTTGTGCTTGACACAAAAACATACACAGAAAAAGAAAGAAACCATTTTATTTTACCATGAAATTTAACTTCAATGCATAAGTTGCTTTTGAATAATGGCCAGGTGGTTAGGGGGCGCTAGACTCGTAGTCTGAGGGTCACAGGTTCGAATACCCGTCGCACCAAATATGCTCGGCCCCCCTCAGCCGTGGGGGCGTAATAATGTGATGATAAATCCCACTATTCGTTGGTAAAAGAGTAGCCTAAGAGTTGGCGGTGGGTGATGATGACTAGCTGCCTTTCTTTCAGTCTTACACTGCTAAATTAGGGGCGGTTAGCACAGATATCCCTCGCGTAGCTCGTGGACCATCAAAAATATTAGTTAAAATATAAACATGAATAATTATTGATTAATTAGTTAACCTGTGTGTAAGCTTTAAAATATCGATACATTTTTGAGTGTAAAACTAATTTGTTAAGCCTAATTAAAATATCATTAATTAACAGACTAATGTCGGGCAAACTCTTTTTTTCTCTTTTTTAATTATAAGTAAAATCAGTTCAAAAATATAATTCGTTTAATGAAGGCATAGGCTTAACCAACAAATAAAACTAGACAGTCAGTTACTTGTTAACTTAACTCTCGTAGCTACAGCGCAGATAGCCCTCGTGTAGCTTAGTGCGAAATTAAAAACAAACAAACAAACCTCTGCGGCAAAAACTCGAAATGTATGTCCAGCTCTGAACAGACTTGGATACTCACTAACTAGCAAACTAACTCATTCACAACGACTGGTTTTAAGAACATTTGAGAAGTCTTCTCAAATCTAGACGGCCAAACGTCCTCAATGAAACGTGTACATTGCAATACCAGAAGCCTGTTCATAACGTTATAATATTTTCTCAAGTATACCCTTTCTCCTTGGAGAAATATTGACACTTACTTTTGTCGGGAGAAATTTTCTTTGAAGAAGTAACACAGTGGCGTAACTATCACCAGTTCTTGTATGCTCGAGGGGCCACATCGTTTTAACAATTTTTATAGATATTATATATCTATTTAATGCATAAACATAAGATATAAAGAAATATAAAAGTAATGTCTTCCCTTTTTTTTTTTTTGTTCAGATTTGAAAATAAATATATCGCTAGTTATATCGACTTCCTCCCCAGACTCCCACCCGGGCTTAGGCTGCATCTATGCACACACATTTGTTGCTTGCTATGCCACAGGTGTAGGTATTCTCTTTTACCCTATATAGTTTTCTGTAAATAAGCGGAGCCACTTCCTGCACTGTTTAAAGTGAACTGTTAAATAAAAAAATAGTAAAACTCTGTACTTGTTTGCGAAAAGTACTTCATCTGAAATTCCAAAGAACCGGCACCGAATTCCTGTAAGTATTGGCAGAATGTGTGTATAACTAAACAACTCAACAAGGAATGATTTAAGTATATCACTTTCCTTCGTGATATTGGATTATTGATAATAAATATATTTCGATCACGGTAAACTGTTAGGCCTTAAGTATACAAATTACTTAGCTAAAGATATTGGATTATTTCAAATATTTTTGTAAGGTTGCACAAGACATAAGTTCCCATAATTCTGAACTGATAGGCTAAGAAAGGGAACTGGTCAACATCATTTACAACCAACTCTTGAGCCATTCTAGTCTGACCAAATCGTGAGACTTAACAGTTGCAGTTATATTGACCCAAAGGTGCGTAGCACGATTTTATGGCAAGAAGTCACGAGCCATAAACACTCGAATTCTCAGTTCAGGCACACTAATCAGACCTAGTATGAGTCTGATGTTTGTAATATGTTACTCTAATATTTTATAAAAATATTAGTCGGTCGAATGGATAAACTGCAATAAGCTATGAGGAAAATTTAAAATAGGCTTAGTTGTTTTGTTCGGTCTCCACAGTAGATACATCATAAAAACTCCTCCAAAAAAACAAACGTTTTCGGTTCTCTCTTTTTTTCTTCAGATTTTGAGAAAAAAACCCAAAAAATTATGCCTTATTGTTACTACTTTTTTTTGTGCAGGTTAGCGAAGCATATAAAAAGTCATACGAGTATATGCAGTTCTACGCAGTCGGGATTGAGGAGATGAAATTTGACCAAATCCTTTATCCAGAAAGTGAAGGCAACTTCAAGGATGAATTCCAGAATCTTCAGAACCACGCTCGACCCGTCCTTTGCAGACTTCATTTAGGAATCATTGTTATGAAGATAAAACAGAACCCGGATGTCATGAGGAAGGTAATGGAGGAGGAATACAGGGACATCGAACAAGAAAGCAAAAGAAATTTAAGGGATTTTTTAATATTAAGAGATTATGTAGAAACTATTACATATATATGGGAACTGTTTACATACTTACTCGAGAATCGACCTACATAAGGAATTTCTAGTTGTTACTCAAAACAATATTTATTACAAACTGTAAATATATTCAGTTCAATCGCTATATATGCATATATAAAAAAAAACTCCACAATCATGGCGTGAAAGGACGCCATCTAGATAAACATGAAATTCCGCGAGAAAAATAAATCCTAAAATCTAAGTTATTTATTTATAAATATTCATTCATTACTAAATGCGACGTCAGGTGACGATAATCAAACATTCATATAATACGGCTGGTATTTCAACTATTGCATTGTAATTGATACTTCTTGAGCCAAGGGTTAAATCTCTAGTTAGTGCTGTTAGGGCATGTTTGAAGCATCCAGAATGCTACATTCCTTCTGTCTCGCAAAGAAGGCTTGTTTCGGACCTATCTGTGATATCCATGCCTCTAGAGAGGTATCTATTACTTTTCGCACTTAAAATGGTGCCTTTACAAGCTGAACGAAGGGATTAACCCTAACATTACATGGTTACCATAATACTAACGAATTTTATATCACACGTCCTGTTTGCCCACCACCTGGATGTTATTTATTCGACTTGTCAGAATTTTTTTTTTACATCAACGAGTTATTTATGTCATTTGGTTACAATGTTTTTTATTAACTTATTTCGTTATTTATTTCTACATTAATGGAATGCTTCAGTATTATTTATGCTGTTTATTTACATATAAATTTTGTTTAGTCATTGTAATTTTAATTGGTATTTTCTATAAAGCAAATGGTTTGTATGTTTACCGACTAAAGGTTAAATCGAACTTAATTTTTGCGGAACACACAGTTGAATAGAAGTAATTGGTTCGAAAATATTGATAAGATGGACTATTCGCAACGACAAAAACAAACCAGTTAGTGATTATGTGTCGGAATAGTTATATGATAAATATGTTTATTTAGGCAGTTATTTTCAGGGTTTACTGTTGATATTTATTTATTTTTCACGACTATTCGTTCCCGCTACGTTAAATATATATACTTAGTACGTTTATTTAAATTTTGTTTTTTAGGGTTAACTCTTGATACTATGTTTATTATTCTTTTTTACACCTACTCATAAAGTAGGCTTAAAGTAACCTTTGTGGAAGGTGGCGTTGGCTTCTCTATTTACTAAGTGTAAAAACGATTATGGAAAGTAACTGTCTTGTTTGTAAAAATTAAAATTATTTAAATTGAAGCGAACAGAAGGGAAGGTGTATTCTGAGGAACTCGAGCATGCAGTGAATAATGAACGTGCACTGCCCTCCCCTCCCCCAGTGACTGTAATTTAACCCATCTGTTGTATTACAAAATTTTATTTTCTGGAATTTTCGTTTTAATGGTTGGTGTTTATGTCCAATCACTTTAATTTATTGTATGTTTATTGTTTGAATACGCTGTCCTAAAGTGTGGTTGGAATCGAACTTTTGCGATTTTTTTTTAAAAAGAAAAACTGTGTTATTTAAAGAATGTACGGTAGAAATAGTTTAATCTAGTTGTGTTTATTGTATTACTCGTATTAGAAATTCCCGTGGTTGTTTTGTAAGTTATTTATAAATGTTTAATTTATTTTGCCTAAATCTAAATAATAATATTTAGCCAAATTTTATATTAATATATTTTAGCACCGCCAGAGGGATTTAGAAGACAGGTAATCATACAATTACCAAATAATAACTTTTAACGACACATTATTGTTTGCAAGATTTGCTGATATATTTTTCAATTTTTTTTCCCCAAAAGAAGGAAATTAATTGGATTAGATCTTACTTTGTTTCAATTCTTCCTTTAGAAGGTTCCAGAAGATTCTGCTTCTATCTTATTTGTTTTAATCAAGTCATATTTAGAGCTTTGGAAGTAGTAAGGAATATAAAATTTCAGCTGCTATTCAACATATTACTCTGAATATTCAAGTTACTAGTCACAATAAATACATATCGAACCCTAACAAAGACATTTTTTTATTTGCTAATTTATTAGAGTAAATACACATCTAACCCTAAATAAGACATTTGTTATTTATTCGGTCATTTAATAAATGGTAAAAATTATGTATTGAATAAAAAATATTAATCCAATTATTTAAAATAACTGCATGTAACAAACTTTAACTAAGAGGTCTTGTGTATAAGGCAGAGAACTATATTAAGTGCAGTATTGTAATCACAGTTGAAATAAGAAAACACTAAGGCAAGAAAACGTTAGTTACGCTAATCTGTGATTTTGTTTTGCGCATCAATAAATTTATTTCTTTACTAATATTATCAATTGGCGTCTGGGGTTAACAGGTTTCTCAGTAATATGATATTCCCAAACAAACTGACAGCGTCATGAACTATTTTCGAAACACGTGTTAACCACGTGCACTGAAATTTAACTTAATTTTTCAGCAAATCTTGCAAAACAGCATCAGTTTCTTGGTACGTTTGAATAAAACTGTGAACCTCCATAATGTTAGGGACGAGAAAGGCATTTAATAAAACTTAACAGGAAAATTACAGAAAGTAAAAAATTATTATGTTTTAAACTTACACCACTGGTCCCTAACTTTCTACTTGAGAAATTAGTTTCAAAGTTAAAAAAATGTGTTTGCATTAAACGTCGTCAATAAACTTACCAACTGGTCTATCAGGTTTTTGAAATACATTTTATATTTGAACGGATGTTGCCTTCTTGGTGCAAAGCTACACAATGGAATTTTTACAGCTTGTCCACCTAAATTTTTAGCACTGTAAGTAGTCTTTTGGAAGAAAGATTTGAAGCAATTGATTTGTTGTTCTTAAAGCGACTATTGAAGGTACATGGACAGGGAATGATCTATGGAAGGGTATGGTCCCAATGTCCTGTTTGGATATAATACACAGAGAGGGAGAGATCTGTGGAAGACAGTGGTCAACACTGTCTTATTTGGATACGGTACTTTCTCCCCCAACGTTTTAAGATGACAACTTTTGATAACTACAGTCAAGATCAAAATACCATCAGCCAATAAAATACATTCATTTTTTAATCGTATAGAAGATAAAAAACACATTTGTTAAATTCTAGGAAAATAATTGTGAAATAGCTCCTGTCCCAGTGGCACAGCGGTATGTCTGCGGACTCACACTGCTAGAAACTGGGTTTTGATACCCGTAGTGGAAGAGCAGATATAGCCCATGTTGTAGCTTTGTGTTTATTTCAAATAATAAATAAATTGTGAAATACATTTACTGTTTCATATTAAAATTGGAAATGGTTAATACTTTAACGCTCAGGTTGTATATTTTCACACACTTTTTTTCCCTTTTTTGGGGGGCTGTGAATATAACTCTTAACATAGTCAAACAAATACGATTTTTACCTGTGTTGTTTTCTTATTTTTTACTGTTGTTTGTAAGGCATAAACCATTTTAGCGACTATCAAGAGACGTAGAAACTGCTGTTTAAAGGTTCGTGGAGTTTGGACCCCGTAGCATAACAATGAAAATAAAAAACTTGAAGCAGAGGCTCAATAATCCCCCTTTTCTCTACTCTGACATGTTGACCTCTGTTACGTAACGTGTAGTTACATAATTTGAAGAAATGAGTAGAGTTTGAAGTATTATGTACTGTGATGCTGCTGGTCAGTAAGATATCACGTAAGCCTAATGTTATAACTAGAATAATGTGTGCATTTTTCTTATAACAACGCCAAGGGAAATCGAACTAAAAAAAATATAATGTTATAAATAATATAACTTAAGCTTAGTGTTATACCTAAGATAAGCCAGATAAGAAAACGAAAATAAAAACAAATATAATACTGGGATCTAAGAAATAAACTCTTACTGGCGAAATCTCGGGCCTATCCAAGGCTTAACGTTATGTGTTTCCACGAAACGTCTTCAATAAAAGTTTATACCCGATTATATTAATCTCATAATATCCCCCTATTTTAAAATAGAAATAACATTTTTTTATCGAAACAAATCTTAAAGCTTATTTTGTTATAATGACATTTGAATATTTATCACAGAAGAATACGAAGATGACATACTGCTAATGTGTCCAAGAAAAATAAAGTTGAAAAACGTATTTTTAGATTTAGTTGTTTTGAATACGTTTCAAAACACTCAGTTTACGTGGGTATAAAAGCAGCTAAAAGCGAATGCGCGTAAAAAAGTATTTTAAAAACCTCTTTGGTAAGTGTCATCTAGTTTGATCAGTGTTGAAAACGGGTTTGTGATAATTTAGACTTCAGGTTTTTCATTCATAGAGCCAGAATATTTCGAGATTAATACTTGTTTTACTGTGATATGGATGAAATTATTCATAATAAATCACATGATTGTGTCATTAATATTCGTGATTTGTTGTAGAAACTTTACGCTTTGTTCCTGTGTAGTCGTGTAAAAGGTTTTTTTTTTTGTGAAATAATGTCCGTTTTGTCAGTACTGTAAACATTATTTGTATATAATTTAATTTATAGAAGCTGTAATTTTTATAAAATTGAATAAAACCAGATTATTCAAAACAGAAAGAAAAGAAACGGGTGACCTCTTCTTTAAATCATATTTAAATATTAAATAAATGTTTACATAGCGCCATCTAGGAGAGTATTAGAAAAGTATGTATTTACAATACAAAGAAAATAAAATCATTCACTTAAATAAATATTGAAAAGTATGTATTAATAACGTTAGAAAATCTGATCAGACAAAACTGTTTAATGTGCAAGTACAAAAAAATCTGCAATCAGGCGGACAGTGTAAAAGGAAGTTGTCAGATTGAGAGAAGTGACATAGAGAAACACGTATCCACACGTTATATTACGTGATCGTTAAGAACACTCTTAACCTTTGATCAATTTTACTGGCTTTATGTCGTTACTGGACAATTTAAAAAAACAACTACGAGTCACTTGCTTTGTATAAATGTTAAGCAGCTGACAACAGATGGCGTTAACATCAATGAAGAGATTCGATTGATTTTGAAATGCTACGTATTCTTGGCAGCAAATTCTCAATTCATCTCAACACTGTTCCCAATTCTATAGAATAAAATTTCAAACACCCTCAGTTAAAGTAAATATTTTAAAACGTACACTGATGAATTCGTCGGTGTAGAATTCCATTAAGTGTCGGTTAATCCCCAATTTAGCAGGGAAGGTAATCTAGTCACCACTATCGACCGACGGTTAGTCCCTAATTTAGCAGTGTTAGACTAGAGGGAAGGTAAATTAGTCATCACCACCCAACGCCAACTCTTGAGCTACTATTTTACCAGTGAATAGTGGAATTGACTATCATATTATAACGCTCTCACGGCTGAAAAGGCAAGCATGTTTGGTTTGATGGGGTTCGAACCTATTACCTTCAGATTACCACTAACCACTTGCCCATGCTGGGAACCACACTGATACAGTTTAACGACTTCAAAATGTCGCCAACTTTGATAAAATACGGTAGTACACGGATTTCAATGACTGTGTTTATAACCTGGCAGCAGTTTACTTGTTGTTGTTTTTGGGCTATCTGTGCTCTGCCAACCACGGGTATCAAAACCCGGCTTCTAACGTTGTGAGTCTGCAGACTCACCGCTGTGCCACTGATGAGGGGCAAAGAGGGCGCTGTGAGGCAACCAACTAACGTGAAGGTTTTCATGGGAAGTATCATCTGATGACGGACATTTAGTGGTGCTAAAGATGTCAAAGTGAGGGTTGATAAACCATTGTAAGAGTAATAATACTAGCCTAAAACCAACAAAATGAGCTGTTGCTAAAGTAACAGGCAAAATCAAATTACTCAACTCTTTGTTATAAAACGGTATTACCAATGGTATATACACATAAATGGGGCAGCCGGGACCCACCTGGCCTAACTCAAAAAAGGTTCAGACATATAAGATTATTTTTCTTTTTTGCATTAAGGTCCATCCGATGAAACTCAGCTATAAACTGGTTTAAATACGGTTGTAAGTTACAATGGAATTTATGTGATTTAAGGGTTCGCCTGATGCAGTCCCGTGAAAACACCAACTGTGAACAAAACCTATGTGATAACTATTGATGTTCTCTCAGGTGTCTCTATACACACCGAAGTGCTCACTGTAGCGTTTCACAAAAATAATCGTAAACACATTGTTTTAAGAGTCATTCAGGCAGAGGTTTGACTGTTAAACATTTGCTTCTGCCAACCTGTTGAGAAGGACAGCGTTTTGGCTTCTTTACTGAATAGTTCTTCATTTCGATTTTTAAATATACATATATATTACTTGGACGACGGTCAGCTTCTATACTGAAGCCTTATCCAGATAGATTTCTCGAGCAGAATGATGTATAGACTTCTATTATTAGGCCTTCTCTGAATCGACTTCAAGAAGGCTTAAATATAGATACTGAAACGCTTTATCACCCCAGAGAGCAGTCCATTAAATGTTAAAACTCTAATCCAGTAGATGGTTTGTTCTAGAATTTAGTATATTTCGTTTACTGACAAAATATTTTGTCCACAGAGCTACATAATGTTAGAAGGTTAATTTGTACACTAAGACAGGTTGATATCATTAAAGTGCTGACAGGTTTTATTTGGAAGTCCGAGCAGAGTTACACGAGAAACATCTCTGCAAATTTAGCACTGACAGATTAGAGGGTAGGTAGCTATTAACCACCACCAACTATTTTACGAACGAATAGTGAGTGGGATTGACCGTAACATGATAATCCCCCCACGGATGAAAAGGGCTACTATGTTTGATGGGACGAAGATTCAAACCCGCGGTCTCGAGATTGCGAGTCGAATATCCCTAACCGCCTGGACACGCCAGGTTCTGATCGTTGGTAGAGTACTGTGTTATTAAAATAAAACAATTATCGTTGGCGGGTAAAGTACAAAATATAGACGAATGCCTATTTTACCCTAATAACTGAAGTGTCGTGAAGCTATTACGGCCTACGACGTCAAGTCAATAGTTTGTGTAATATTTATATCACATTTACTCAATGTTATTTCATTTTAGCTCCTTTGTTTCGCGACATATGTCATGAACTAAACGTTTTCCCGCACGATGTAGACAATGTTACATAGGCGACTTTTTTGTGTGTGTCCGCCACTCTGAATGTTTGCTTTCTGTAGTTCCCGATCTAGCGGAGAATTTGACGTTAAGACACCAAATGTGTGATGATAAAACGCATTTACGGATTCCTATATCAAACCGGACGCTGTCTCCAGAACTGTAGCTTTAGGTACTGAAACCAAAGTGGGAAAACACCGCGCCGGGAAATTCACCTCTGGTCCTATTTATTAACATGGGAGATTCCCTTATGTATATTATAGACGTATAATCAAGATGTATAATATTTCAGTCACGTGTCATTAATGAAAAGCACATAAAGATACTATTAAAGACAAGGTGTCATCACAGAGCGTTATCGAGGAACGTGACTGTTAAAACGAACAGAACAATTTTGTTACCGGTCTTTTAACACGTATTTACTTCCCTGTAGAAAACACTTCTTTTATCTAAATAAAAAGACAAAACTATACAAATGGATAACAGTATGAAAATGCTAGCAAATAGTGTTTACGAAGAAACACCAGGGGGATCAAAGTGAGTTTAGATAAACAAAACCACTATAGTTCCTGTTTTTTTCATTTCACATAACTGATATTTAATTTAAAATATCGTAGTCAAGAGACAGTAACATTGACACAAAAACGTACATGTCATTAAGAAACGTTGTTACAAGAGACAGTAACATCGACACAAACACGTACATGTCATTAAGAAACGTTGTTACAAGAGACAGTAACATCGACACAAACACGTACATGCTACTAACAAACGTTGTTACAAGAGACATTAACATCGATACAAACACGTACATGTCACTAACAAACGTTGTTACAAGAGACAGTAACATTGACACAAACACGTACATGTTACTAACAAACGTTGTTACAAGAGACAGTAACATCGATACAAACACGTACATGTTATTAAGAAACGTTGTTACAAGAGACAGTAACATCGATACAAACACGTACATGTTATTAAGAAACGTTGTTACAAGAGACAGTAACATCGATACAAACACGTACATGTCATTAAGAAACGTTGTTACAAGAGACAGTAACATCGATACAAACACGTACATGTCATTAAGAAACGTTGTTACAAGAGACATTAATACCGACACAAACACGTACATGTCATTAAGAAACGTTGTTACAAGAGACATTAACACCGACACAAACACGTACATGTCATTAAGAAACGTTGTTACAAGAGAGATTAACACCGACACAAACACGTACATGTCATTAAGAAACGTTGTTACAAGAGACAGTAACACCGACACAAACAAGAACATGTCATAAAGAAACGTTGCTACAAGAGACAGTAACACCGACACAAACACGTACATGTCATTAAGAAACGTTGTTACAAGTGACATTAACACCGACACAAACACGTACATGTCATTAACAAACGTTCTTACAAGAGACAGTAACATTGACACAAACACGTACATGCCACTAAAAAACGTTGTAACAAGAGACATTAACATTGACACAAAAAAGTACATGCCACTAAAAAACGTTGTAACAAGAGACATTAACATGGATACAAACACGTACATGTCACTAACAAACGTTGTTACAAAAGACAGTAACGTCGACACAAACACGTACATGTCACTAACAAACGTTGTTACAAAAGACAGTAACGTCGACACAAACACGTACATGTCATTAAGAAACGTTGTTACAAGAGACATTAACACCGACACAAACACGTACATGTCATTAAGAAACGTTGTTACAAGAGACAGTAACATTGACACAAACACGTACATGTCATTAAGAAACGTTGTTACAAGAGACAGTAACATTGACACAAACACGTACATGTCATAAACAAACGTTGTTACAAGAAACAGTAAGACCGACACAAACACGTACGTCATTAACAAACGTTGTTACAAGAGAAAGTAACATCGACACAAACACGTACATGTCATTAACAAACGTTGTTAGAAAAGACATTAGCATCGATACAAACACGTACATGTCACTAACAAACGTTGTTACAAGAGACAGTAACATCGATACAAACACGTACATGTCACTAACAAACGTTGTTACAAGTGACAGTAACGTCGACACAAACACGTACATGTCATTAAGAAACGTTGTTACAAGAGACAGTAACACCGACACAAACACGTACATGTCATTAAGAAACGTTGTTACAAGAAACAGTAAGACCGACACAAACACGTACGTCATTAACAAACGTTGTTACAAGAGACAGTAACATCGACACAAACACGTACATGTCATTAACAAACGTTGTTAGAAAAGACTTTAGCATCGATACAAACACGTACATGTCACTAACAAACGTTGTTACAAGAGACAGTAACATCGCAACAAACACGTACATGTCATTAAGAAACGTTGTTGCAAGAGACAGTAACACCGACACAAACACGTACATGTCATTAAGGAACGTTGTTACAAGAGACAGTAACATCGATACAAACAAGTACATGTCACTAATAAACGTTGTTACAAGAGACAGTAACATCGACACAAACACGTACATGTCATTAACAAACGTTATTACAAGAGACAGTAACATCGATACAAACACGTACATGTCTTTAACAAACGTTGTTACAAGATACAGTAACATCGATACAAACACGTACATGTCATTAAGAAACGTTGTTACAAGAGACAGTAACATCGACACAAACACGTACATGTCACTAACAAACGTTGTTACAAGAGACAGTAACATTGACACAAACACGTACATGCCACTAACAAACGTTGTTACAAGAGACATTAACATCGATACAAACACGTACATGTCACTAACAAACGTTGTTAAAAGAGACATTAACACCGACACAAACACGTACATGTCATTAAGAAACGTTGTTACAAGAGATAATAACACCGACACAAACACGTACATGTCATTAAGAAACGTTGTTACAAGAGACAGTAACAACGACACAAACACGTACATGTCATTAAGAAACGTTGTTACAAGAGACAGTAACAACGACACAAACACGTACATGTCATTAAGAAACGTTGTTACAAGAGACAGTAACAACGACACAAACACGTACATGTCATTAAGAAACGTTGTTACAAAAGACATTAACATCGGTACAAACACGTACATGTCACTAACAAACGTTGTTACAAGAGACATTAACATCGAAACAAACACGTACATGTTATTAAGAAACGTTGTTACAATGACATTAACACCGACAGAAACACGTACATGTCATTAAGAAACGTTTATACAAGAGACAGTAACATCGACACCAACAAGTACTTGTCATTAAGAAACGTTGTTACAAGAGAAGTAACATTGACACAAACACGTACATGTCATTAAGAAACGTTGTTACAAGAGACAGTAACATTGATACAATCAGGTACATGTCTTTAAGAAACATTGTTACAAGAGACAGTAAGACCGACACAAACACTTACATGTCATTAAGAAACGTTGTTACAAGAGACAGTAACACCGACACAAACACGTACATGTCATTGAGAAACGTTGTTACAAGAGACAGTAACACCGACACAAACACGTACATGTCATTGAGAAACGTTGTTACAAGAGACAGTAACATTGATACAAACAAATACATGTCATTAAGAATCTTTGTTACAAGAGACAATAACATTGACACAAACACGTACGTGTCATTAAGAAACGTTGTTACAAGAGACAGTAACACCGACACAAACACGTACATGTAATTAAGAAACGTTGTTACAAGAGACAGTAACATTGACACAAACACGTACATGCCACTAACAAACGTTGTTACAAGAGACAGTAACATCGACACAAACACGTACATGTCATTAAGAAACGTTGTTACAAGAGACATTAACAACGACACAAACACGTACATGTCATTAAGAAACGTTGTTACAAGAGACAGTAACATTGACACAAACACGTACATGCCACTAACAAACGTTGTTGTAAGAGATATGAACATCGATTCAAACACGTACATGTCATTAAGAAACGTTGTTACAAGTGACATTAACACCGATACAAACACGTACATGTCATTAAAACGTTGTTACAAGAGACAGTAACATCGATACAAACACGTACATGTCACTAATAAACGTTGTTACAAGAGACAGTAACATCGACACAAACACGTACATGTCATTAAGAAACGTTGTTACAAGAGACAGTAACACCCACACAAACACGTACATGTCATTAACAAACGTTGCTACAAGAGACATTAACATCGAAACAAACACGCAAATGTCATTAAGAAACGTTGTTACAATGACATTAACACCGACAGAAACACGTACATGTCATTAAGAAACGTTTATACAAGAGACAGTAACATCGACACCAACAAGTACTTGTCATTAAGAAACGTTGTTACAAGAGAAGTAACATTGACACAAACACGTACATGTCATTAAGAAACGTTGTTACAAGAGACAGTAACATTGATACAATCAGGTACATGTCTTTAAGAAACGTTGTTACAAGAGACAGTAAGACCGACACAAACACTTACATGTCATTAAGAAACGTTGTTACAAGAGACAGTAACACCGACACAAACACGTACATGTCATTAAGAAACGTTGTTACAAGAGACAGTAACATCGACACAAACAAGTACTTGTCATTAAGAAACGTTGTTACAAGAGACAGTAACATTGATACAAACAAATACATGTCATTAAGAATCTTTGTTACAAGAGACAATAACATTGACACAAACACGTACGTGTCATTAAGAAACGTTGTTACAAGAGACAGTAACACCGACACAAACACGTACATGTCATTAAGAAACGTTGTTACAAGAGACAGTAACATTGACACAAACACGTACATGCCACTAACAAACGTTGTTACAAGAGACAGTAACATCGACACAAACACGTACATGTCATTAAGAAACGTTGTTACAAGAGACATTAACAACGACACAAACACGTACATGTCATTAAGAAACGTTGTTACAAGAGACAGTAACATTGACACAAACACGTACATGCCACTAACAAACGTTGTTACAAGAGAAATTAACATCGATTCAAACACGTACATGTCATTAAGAAACGTTGTTACAAGTGACATTAACACCGATACAAACACGTACATGTCATTAAGAAACGTTGTTACAAGAGACAGTAACATCGACACAAACACGTACATGTCACTAATAAACGTTGTTACAAGAGACAGTAACATCGACACAAACACGTACATGTCATTAAGAAACGTTGTTACAAGAGACAGTAACATCGACACAAACACGTACATGTCATTAACAAACGTTGTTACAAGAGACATTAACATCGACACAAACACGTACATGTTATTAAGAAACGTTGTTACAATGACATTAACACCGACAGAAACACGTACATGTCATTAAGAAACGTTGTTACAAGAGACAGTAACATCGACACAAACAAGTACATGTCATTAAGAAACGTTGTTACAAGAGACAGTAACATTGACACAAACACGTACATGTCATTAAGAAACGTTGTTACAAGAGACAGTAACATTGATACAAACAAATACATGTCATTAAGAAACGTTGTTACAAGAGACAATAACATTGACACAAACACGTACATGTCATTAAGAAACGTTGTTACAAGAGACAGTAACACCGACACAAACACATACATGTAATTAAGAAACGTTGTTACAAGAGACAGTAACATTGACACAAACACATACATGCCACTAACAAACGTTGTTACAAGAGACAGTAACATCGACACAAACACGTACATGCCATTAAGAAACGTTGTTACAAGAGACATTAACAACAACACAAACACGTACATGTCATTAAGAAACGTTGTTACAAGAGACAGTAACATTGACACAAACACGTACATGTCATTAAGAAACGTTGTTACAAGAGACAGTAACACCGACACAAACACGTACATGTCATTAAGAAACGTTGTTACAAGAGACAGTAACATCGATACAAACACGTACATGTCATTAAGAAACGTTGTTACAAGAGACAGTAACATCGACACAAAACACGTACATGTCACTAACAAACGTTGTTAGAAGAGACAGAAACATTGGCACAAACACGTACATGTCATTAACAAACGTTGTTACAAGAGACAGTAACATTGACAAAAACACGTACATGCCACTAACAAACGTTGTTACAAGAGACATTAACACCGACACAAACACGTACATGTCATTAAGAAACGTTGTTACAAGAGACATTAACACCGACACAAAAACGTACATGTCATTAAGAAACGTTGTTACAAGAGATAATAACACCGACACAAACACGTACATGTCATTAAGAAACGTTGTTACAAGAGACAGTAACACCGACACAAACACGTACATGTCATTAAGAAACGTTGTTAAAAGAGACATTAACATCGGTACAAACACGTACATGTCACTAACTAACGTTGTTAAAAGAGACATTAACACCGACACAAACACGTACATGTCATTAAGAAACGTTGTTACAAGAGACAGTAACATCGACACAAACACGTACATGTCATTAACAAACGTTGTTACAAGACATAGAAACATCGATACAAACACGTACATGTCACTAACAAACGTTGTTACAAGAGACATTAACATCGATACAAACACGTACATGTCACTAACAAACGTTGTTACAAGAGACATTAACATCGAAACAAAAACGTACATGTTAATAACAAACGTTTTTACAAAAGACATTAACATCGATACAAACACGTACATGTCACTAACAAACGTTGTTACAAGAGACAGTAACATTGACACAAACACGTACATGCCACTAACAAACGTTGTTGTAAGAGATATGAACATCGATTCAAACACGTACATGTCATTAACAAACGTTGTTACAAGAGACAGTAACATCGACACAAACACGTATATGTCATTAAGAAACGTTGTTACAAGAGACAGTAACATCGATACAAACACGTACATGTCATTAAAAACGTTGTTACAAGAGACAGTAACATCGATACAAACACGTACATGTCATTAAAAAACGTTGTTACAAGAGACAGTAACATCGATACAAACACGTACATGTCATTAAAAAACGTTGTTACAAGAGACATTAACATCGATACAAAGACGTACATGTCACTAACAAACGTTGTTACAAGAGACATTAACATCGAAACAAACACGTACATGTAATTAAGAAACGTTGTTACAAGAGACATTAACACTGACACAAACACGTACATGTCATTAAGAAACGTTGTTACAATGACATTAACACCGACAGAAACACGTACATGTCATTAAGAAACGTTGTTACAAGAGACAATAACACCGACACAAACACGTACATGTCATTAACAAACGTTGTTACAAGAGATAGAAACATCGATACAAACACGTACATGTCACTAACAAACGTTGTTACGAGACAGTAATATTGACACAAACACGTACATGTCATTAAGCAACGTTTTTACAATGAATTTAACACCGACACAAACACGTACATGTCATTAAGCAACGTTGTTACAATGAATTTAACACCGACACAAACACGTACATGTCATTAAGAAACGTTGTTACAAGAGACAGTAACATCGACACAAACACGTACATGTCATTAACAAACGTTGTTACAAGAGACAGTAACATCGACACAAACACGTACATGTCACTAACAAATGGTGTTACAAGAGACAGTAACACCGACACAAACACGTACATGTCTTTAACAAACGTTGTTACAAGAGACAGTAACATCGATACAAACACGTACATGTCATTAAGAAACGTTGTTACAAGAGACAGTAACATCGATACAAACACGTACATGTCATTAAAAAACGTTGTTACAAGAGACAGTAACATCGATACAAACACGTACATGTCATTAAAAAACGTTGTTACAAGAGACAGTAACATTGACACAAACACGTACATGTCATTAAGAAACGTTGTTAAAAGAGACATTAACACCGACACAAACACGTAAATGTCATTAAGAAACGTTGTTACAAGAGACATTAACACCGACAGAAACACGTACATGTCATTAAGAAACGTTGTTACAAGAGACAGTAACATCGACACAAACACGTACATGTCACTAACAAACGTTGTTACAAGAGACATTAACATAGATACAAACACGTACATGCCACTAACAAACGTTGTTACAAGAGACATTAACATCGATACAAACACGTACATGTCACTAACAAACGTTGTTACAAGAGACATTAACATCGAAACAAACACGTACATGTCATAAACAAACGTTGTTACAAGAGACAGTAACATCAACACAAACACGTACATGTCAATAACAAACGTTGTTACAAGAGACAGTAACATCGACACAAACACGTACATGTCATTAACAAACGTTGTTACAAGAGACAGTAACATCGACACAAACACGTACATGTCACTAACAAACGTTGTTACAAGAGACAGTAACATTGATAAAAACATATACATGTCATTAAGAAACGTTGTTACAAGAGACAGTAACATCGACACAAACACGTACATGTCATTAAGAAACGTTGTTACAAGAGACAGTAACATCGACACAAACACGTACATGTCATTAACAAACGTTGTTACAAGAGACAGTAACATCGATACAAAACACATGTACACGTTGTTACAAGAGACAGTAACATCGACACAAACACGTACGTCATTAACAAACGTTGTTACAAGAGACAGTAACATCGACACAAACACGTACATGTCATTAACAAACGTTGTTACAAGAGACAGTAACATCGATACAAACACGTACATGTCATTAACAAACGTTGTTACAAGAGACAGTAACGACACAACACACGTAACATCGACACAAACACGTACATGTCATTAACAAACGTTGTTACAAGAGACAGTAACATCGACACAAACACGTACATGTCATTAACAAACGTTGTTACAAGAGACAGTAACATCGACACAAACACGTACATGTCATTAACAAACGTTGTTACAAGAGACAGTAACATCGACACAAACACGTACATGTCATTAAGAAACGTTGTTACAAGAGACAGTAACATCGACACAAACACGTACATG